>NC_056732.1:725750446-725952946 GCF_019279795.1 Protopterus annectens
TATAGCTGTGCCAGTGGGGAGTCTTATTGGGGACCTGGTGAGCAAGGGAGCAACCAGACCCAGACTGACTGTGATCTCTGTGTGCACTTAAGGGAAATTGTACTTCACTGTGTGTATTAGTTATCCTTTCCTCTTGTAGGAGACAACCTCTCTGGTGTTAGTGGTGGGGATTGAGGCTCCTTGATTGCTGGGCCAGGGCACAGTCATCACATATTGGTGGCAGTGGTTGGTATATCCTATCACATATTGGTTTGCTGTGGTGGGATCCACATCCCATATTGATTAGTTGGCAAACACTAATTGGCTTGTAGTGGTGTGGGTAGAGCAAATTCCTGTAGCTTATGTACAGTGATCTCTAAACATGTTTTGTATTCTAAAACAGCCACGCAGTGTATACTCGGAGTTCAGATCACAATTGTTTTATTTCTTTTGTTAGCTTAGTGTTAGGGTGAGCAGTGGGCATGTCAGCAGAGGAATATGGAAAGCTGACAAGGAGCCAGCTGGCGGAGATGTGCCAGGCTAGGGGACTGGTGCATGGAAACCTGACTAAGGCAGACCTGATTGCAGCCTTGGTTACAGCTGCATCAGAAAACAGCAGCCTGGAGGACAATCAGACTGACAGTGGAGATACAATATCCTCGGAGAATGGACAGCTCAACCTTTCTGCACTGGACTTAAAAATCCAGCTGGAGCTAAAGAGACTTGATTTGGAGGCCAGGCATATGGAACTAGAAGCAGCTGAGAAAATGAGGAGTCTACAAGCTGAGGAAAATGAATGGCAGAGGAGGCATGAGAAGGAAATGCTGACTCTTCGCTAGAGTCATGGAGGTAATGGGGAAGGGAGTAACCGGATCCCAGAAGCACAAATGGTCAGTAAATTTCTTCCACAGTAAAGAGGGGGATAATTTTGATAACTTAATTCATATGTTTGAGCGGGTATTTAAACAGTATGAAGTTGACCAAGGGCTCCCGGTACGGTTTCTGACCCCCTTACTCCATGGTAAACCTGTAACTTCTTTAGCAAAAATGCATGATACTAACTGTTTTGATTATACTGCTGTAAAAAGACACTTGTTGGAATGTGTTAAGCTAACACCTGAAATGTATAGGAAAAGGTTTTGTGAGCATAGACGCAAGGCAGATGAAAATGTATGTAAATATGTTGCTGAACTGAAAACTTATTTTCATAGCTGGGTGAGTGGATGTCAGGTCACCACTTTTGAAGGGCTGGCAGACCTTTTGGTAAGGGAGCAAGCCCTTACCACTTTGCCTGAGGACATGAGGATCTGGTTAGCTGATAGACAGTTTGCTACTTCAGAGGAGTTAGGAAAAAAGGGAGACCTATATCTAGCAAGCAGGGCAGCCCTGCACAGGAAAGGGAACCCCAGTACTGCTCATGGGACTAAAGGAACCCATGGTGGGCAGCACAGACTGCCCCAACAGAATCCGCCAGTAGCAGGGAAAGCCAGTAGTCCAGGTACATGTCCAGGAGCTAGGGTTAAATGATTTGAATGCAACCAGTGGGGCCATGTGGCATACAGATGTCCACGGAGGCAAGGTGGGGATCCAAAGGTGAGGGAGCTAGTAAGTGGGAAAGACAAAATGCCAACAGTGAGTTATCTTGAGACAACAGGGGTATGGAAGTACCATCCTGCAGATGTCCTGATCGGGAAGGATTTGGATGAGGCAGTACTATGTACTTATGCAGTTACATGCACTGAGGCTAGGAGACAAGCATGTGAGTCTTGGTAGCCTGTGGGAGACCCAGACAGACTGTATACTTGCAGCCAGGACTGCTGAGGTGGTTACTTCAGGGAGTGAGCTACGCTGTAGCAGTGAGACTGAATGTGAGCCACAGCTGCTTGTGTGTACTGATGTTCCCTTGGACAGGGTAACTGCAAAGGTAGAGGTGAGTAGTAGTACCCAGGCTGACAGTGAGGCACCGCTGTCAGAGGATGCCAGACTTCTTGTAGAAGGGGAGCTGGGAAGGATTACAAGGAGAGACTTGAGACGGGTTCCAGCTCTCAGACCCTACATTGCAAGGCCTGAAGCAGGTAGCTAGGGAGGCACCTGATTCTCAAGGGAAGGGGGAATTTGTATACTGGAACAAATGGTTACTGTACAGAGAGTGGACCCCTGAGGGAGGGCTAGAAGGTGAGGGAGTACAGCAGTTGGTAGTGCATAGAGTTTACCATCTGGCACTTCTAGCCATACACCATGATATTGCCTTTGCAGGTCATATGGTCATAAAACGTACAAAGAGGCGTATTATGCAGAACTTCTATTGGCATGGAATTTCCAGAGATGTAACAGGTACTGCAGGACCTGTGAGCAGTGCCAAAAGATAGGCAAGGCAGGGGACAAGGTGAGAGCTCCTTTGATGTCTTTGCCTGTGATTGAGGAGCCATTTCAGAGGGTATCTATGGATGTTGTGGGTCCTCTGAGTACCCCAAGTTCTACAGGGAAAAAGTATGTCCTAATGATTGTAGATTATGCTACACAATACCCTGAGGCAGTGGCTTTGTCCTCCATTGAGGCCGAGAAGGTGACAAATGCTTTGCTAGAGATTTTCAGCAGGGTAGGTTTCCCAAAGGAAATACTGTCCGACAGAGGTGCCAATTTTATGTCAGACCTGCTAGCTTGTTTGTGGAAGTCCTGTGGGGTGAAGCTCATGAAGATCATCCCCTACCATCCCCAGACTAATGGTCTTGTTGAGAGGTTAAACTCTACAATCAAGTCCATGCTACGGGCATTTGCAGATCAGTTTAAGAGGGAGTGGGACAAGTATTTGCCCCATCTGTGGTTTGTTTACAGAGAAGTTCTCAGGAATCCACATGGGCATAGAGTGAGGGACCTGTAGATTTAATTCGAGATGAGTGAGAAGGTTAGGGTGAGTCTCGCAAGGAGTCTGTTGTAGCATATGTCTTGAACCTCAGGACAAGTCTCAGGAAACTCATGGGTCTGGCCCAGGAGAATCTGGCAGAAGCCCAAAAACAGAAAAAGGTGTGGTATGACAGGAATGCTCAAGCTAGAGAGTAGGGCAGCAGGTGATGGTTTTCATTCCTGTCAAGTAAAACAAAAAATACAGCCAGAACCAAGGAACTCCATACTGAAAAAATATTTATTTCATCTTCCATTTCTACATACACAGACCAGTTTTGGCAAAAAGCCTTCTTCAGTGGTAGATGTTCAATCTCCAAAGCTGCTTAATATAGTATCAAGAACACCAATTATGACATCACTTCCCTAATTACTTAATTGCAAAATCTGAATGCAGAGTCAAACACTATACAAAATCCATGTATAATATATGTGTATATATCTCTCATGTATACACCAATTATAAACATAAATATAATCAAATAAACTGGATATTATACTAAATTATTTGTGAGTAAATTTCTTCATAGCTTTTCATTGTGCTCTGGATGGAATAAAGCTCCCAATTTAATAATCTATTCCCTTTCCTTACTAGTAAGTATGGAATGCCAACCTTGTTTAGATAGTCTATTGCCTTGACCCGATCAATAATAACAAACATAAAACTAGCTGTTTTGTGTGATTGACAATGTCTGTATAGTGCATTAGTTAGCTTGTTGTGTCTAATTTCACTAAGACGTTCAGAAATACATCTCCGCTGTCTAGAGGTTCGCCCCACATAAAAAGCAGAGCATTGACACACAGCCAAATACACTAACCAGTCAGAACTACAATTGTCAAAAAAGTGAATATCAAATAGTTGACCGGTATTTTTACTGCTAAAAACTGTAGTTTTGAACGTTTATCTACAAAAGCTACAATGTCCACAGGGGTGAGAGCCCACAAGCTTGTCCCCCATAATAGTGAGTTGGTTGAAATATGAATGGTTCTGAAGGGTCCTTTTATAATGGGCAAAATAAGAATTCAAAGTTTTGCCCCTCCTAAATGAGAATAGGCATCTATCCAACAAATGACTCAATTCTTCATTAGCTTTAAGGATATTATAATGTTTATTAACTGTGTTTTGCAACAAATTAATATTATTACCAAATGTGGTAACTAGTCTCATGGTCTGTGATTCACCCCCTTTGTTCTTATTCTTGTACTCAAGTAGGTCCAATCTTTTACAGTTAGTAGCCCATTCACTGGCTCGATGTACATCCGGTTCCCTATAACCCCTCATTAGGAATCTGTCCATAAGATCCTGCTTGGCCTCCAAAAAATCACTGTCTGTAGAACATATTCTTCTCATTCTTAAAAACTGGGATTTTGGAATGTTATTAATTGTGTGCCTGGGGTGAAGACTAGATGCATATAATAAGTTGTTATACTGTGGGTATTTTCTATAAACTGAACTGCTCAATGTATCATCTGGTTGTCACAAGATCTTGACATCCAAAAAATTGATCTCCTTGATCTTATAAGTAGCAGTAAATTCAATCCCCCACTTGTTTCCATTAATGTATTCCAGAAACTCCAAAAGATAATCAACACTCCCACGCCATACAAGCCAACAATCATCCAAAAAATGCCACTATATGTCTATTTCAGTAAGGAAAATGTTATGCATTTCGTCATAAATTATTTGATCTTCTATATACCCCATAAAGAGGACCACATGTATGGAGGCAAATGAGGCCCCCATAGCTGTTCCCTGTTGTTGCCAATAACATTCTCCCTTGAAATAGAAGACATTTTTTGTTAGGATATGTTCGGTCAAACAAGTGCTAAGGGTATTAAAACCCGGCGGATACAAATTTGCTTTAAGCCAATAATCCAAAGCTTCTAATCCTGCCCAGTGAGGGATACTGATGTAAAGGGATTTGATATCCAGCGTGCACATGAACCAGTGAAGTTCCAATTGGGAATCGGAAATAATTTGTAAAAACTCTGTAGTGTCCTTTATCCTTGCCCTAACATATGGTAATAAAGGATGTAAATATTGAGTCAAAAATGTGGAGATGGGCTCAGTTAAGGACCTTCTCCCTGAAACAGTAGGGCCTACCTGGAGGCTGACTCAAATATTTATTAATTTTGGGCAAAAGATAAAGGTACTGTTGGGCTGGATCACTGACCATGAGCTGCTGTTTAACCTGTACACTAATGATGCCCTTCTCTACTGCTAGTTCTAGAAATGCATTAATTTCCTTTTTAAATTTTAGTGTGGGGTCAGTTGGCATTTTCCTATAATGCTGAGGGTTGGACAATTGTCCATTTCCCTCACTCCAATAATAACTGGCATCCATAATTACCACCGCCCAACCTTTATCTGCCGGAAGGATGACAAATATCATTGTTAGTATAGAAATCCTTAAGAGCCTGTTCTTCTCCCTTTGAAAGGTTATGTCTAAACCTTTGAGATAAGTTATAGTTGAAATGTAGATCCTTCAAATCAGCCTGCTGAAAAATGGCTACATGCTTCTTCATTGGTGGCATAAATTTTGATTTGTGAAAACAAAATTCAGTAGAACTAGAAGAAGACTCAGTTGTGCCAAAAAACTATTTTAAATTGAACTTTCTCCAAAAAGCAGTCAAGTCCGACACAAACATTTTCTTCCACAAAAAAGCTAGGTACAAATCCCAAACCTTTATTAAGTAAGGACTGTTCATCTTTAGATAAAATATACTTGGAGATGTTATGTATGTTATAGGTGTTGATTACTACTTAATTATTGATTGTAACAAATTCTCTAGAGTTACTACCTTAGTGTTTGCACCCCCCCCATGTCTTTTATCCTTAAAGGGCAAGCCTGGGTCCGTACTTTCTTGAGGTCTGGAGAATCACTAACAAATGTGCCCTCTGTGTCAGTCCTAGAAGATTCTTCCCCCGAGGTACTGAAACCTTGTGTAGATTTCTTAAGTATAGAACGAGGCCTTTTCTTCCTAATATTGGGCCTATTTGTATTACTGTCTTTAAATCTAACACCCCTCTATGATTCAAAGGGCCTGCCCCACTCATAGTCGTCCATATCTCTATGGAATTGATGCTACTTCCTTTCTTTGATTATATTCTCAAAACTGAGAAGATCCCTGGATAGTTTTCCTAAGTTCTCAGCAAAAGGTGGGCTTCCCTCAAATTGTTTCATATTCTCACATATTCCTTTAACCTCCTGAATATTCTGTTTAATGGTTCTTTGATAATAGGATGTTAGAATATAAACAAATGCCGTAGTGGCCCTTTGTTGTGCTTTGTTCCAATCATCCATCAATATATCATCTGGTTTTCCAATCAAAGGCTGGGTTCTAATCCTTAGGCCACGCAGTGTGATGCCTTTGCATTTCTTAAATAATTTTAAGTGCCATATGTTGGATCTTAAGATTTTCATCTCCTTGTTTAGCTTTTGAAAAAGCAAGATACAGCCATCTACTGGATCTCCAGATTGTTCCTGTGGGACTCCTTCCAATACCAAAAATGTTGATATCATCTCGATCGGCACAAAGCCCCTGTAAAATATTTTGGAGGTCCATGACCATGAGCCACTAGCTTGCACAACTTATACACCAAAAATATAGCTGGAGGTTAAAATCAGTGTGACCATATTTTGTTTGGAAAAAAGGAATTCCACTGTCCAATTGTTCAGCCGTTGGGAAAAAGACCAGTTAACGTAACCCTAAGACTATAATAGCCTTAATAATGGACTATTGCTATAGAGAGAGGCAGGTTCACAGAGCCCACAAGTAGAAAATATATGAACTGAGGGCGCAAAATAATCTACTAGCTGGATTTCAAAAAAATATATATTGTACTCAATAGAATATTCTCATGAGCACAACATAATTAAAGGTAACCAGAAACTTCCATTCCTAAAGAATCTTAAGGTACAGCACATATACATAATGGTTTCAAAAAATATGTAAATTGTTTAAATCACTATTGTCCTAACAATTCCGTGCTGAAACCTCTTTATGATGAAAAAGGACTATCATACTCTAAAATCAAAAGTGCCCTAAAATATGAGGCATCCTTATCTCCTAACTATATGTTATGTCAGAAATTTGAAATAACAGACCCCAATAATAGTAATACTCCATCTGTATCCCAAATAAATAGATACAACCACTTCCCCACTTAATTCTGAACAAAATCCGCAGCAGCACATCTCAGTGGAGTGGTTACATGTATAATATCAGATCCTATACTTGGGAAATCAGGAGTTAATAGATCCTAAACCATGTGTGTCTAAAACATCATACATTAGATCCATCTACCCATGCCTATACTCGTATTACAGCATTATAACAAAACAACACAAATTTTTGTAATAGATAGAAACCTGTATCAATGCCATTATTCTTAAGCTTATGGCTTACTATATGGAAAATGTTATAACCAACAATGTCATTAAAACATATAAATCCTTAGAGTCAAGGCAATATTGGTTTACAAAAACACTTTGTACAAAAAAAAAATTGTCCCAACATGGAATCTGAGAAGAGTAATTGTTCATAAAAGTCCATTAGGTTACACAACGGCGTTCTTGTTGTAACCAAAACCACTTAATTAGATCCACAAAACCTTTACTCTAATATATTCACATAAGGAGAAATGTCTATATTTTCTTGGCCTTTTGAAGACACTTCTTGTAGCCTCAGTGTTGTAACTGAGACCCACCGTTTGGATGAAAAAAGAGCCTTTAGGTTCACATAAAGAAAAATGTCTCTCTATTTTCTTGGCCTTTGTAAAAATGCCTCCTTATAGCCTCTATATTGTACAGGAATTGACTGATGTATATTAGGTCAACCTTGTAGCTTCAAAGTTGTATCATCATAAAAAACATTCTATAATATTAAATTGTAGAAAGACCAGTAACTGTATTTGCATACAAAACATAGCCCAAAGAAAACGCCCTAATAATCACAATTTTATAACATTAATCACAGTTAGAAAACCCTGGCATTTTGAAAGCCACGTATATTTCCCCCTTAAAAGGCTCATACCATACCAACTACTGAATTTTTGTCCTTTATACCAAAAGAACATAAAGTCTCAAAAGATGGTCGTCTTACTTATGAGCCTCCTAAAACAATTGCCGAGGTCTCAAACAAAATCAGTAACATGACAATTAGAAGGCCACATATAATTCCCCCTTAGGAAAAGACATGTACCATACCAGCTATCGAGTAAATGTCCTCTTGAAACCCAGAAAGTCACAAAACATAGTTGTCTTGCTTGTATACCTCATCGATGCTGAAGTGTACAAACAATCAGTAAACATTTCCAATCCAAATGTCTTTATGACCAAAGTAAGTTCCAAACCACAAGAACGCCGTAGTTGAAAATTAATGAAATTCCTTCACCGTAAAGGAACTGTTGTAAACATATACTTGCTAGCTACATTTTGTGGGTGTGTCTCATTCCTGTCAGACATAACAAATTGCAAGCAGCTTGGGAAAGACGCTACAAGGTGGTAAGAAAGGTAAGTGATGTTAACTACATGGTAGAACGGTTAGGCAGAAGACAGGGGCACAAATTGTACCTTGTTAACATGATGAAACCTTACCATGATAGGGAGGCCCTTGTACTGAGCATTTGTAGTGGATTGCAGGAGGAGTCTTAGAGAGATCTTGTGACTAATCTCCTCAGTGAGGCTCGGGCTGACACCTCTGTGGGTGGGGTAGCAATGTCCCAGCAACTATCTCCTACCCAGTTTCGAGAAATCCGAGCAGTGTTGCAGGAGTTTGGGGGCATGTTCACCGGGAAACCAGGGAGCACCCACCTGGTGCAGCACCAGGTGGATACAGGACCCCAAAGGCCTATCAGGCAGGCCCCTTATAGTGTGCCTGAGAGAGTCAAACGAACTCCGAGGGAAGAGGTACAGGGGATGTTGGAACTAGGGGTGATTCAGGAGTCCAACAGTCACTGGGTCTCTCCAGTGGTACTGGTGCCAAAGAAGAATGGCAGCACCAGGTTCTGTGTGGATTACAGGAAACTAAATAGTCACACAGAGGTAGATGCTTACCCCATGCCTAGGACAGATGAGGCTCTAGAGCAGCTGGGTGGGGCTAAGTATCTTACAACCATTGATTTTACCAAGGGTTACTGGCAGGTGCCTTTGACTCCCAGTGCCAGAGAGAAGTCAGCCTTTGTGACTCCTTTTGGCTTGTATGAGTTCACAAAGATGCCCTTTGGGATGAAGAATGCCCCAACAACTTTCCAGAGGCTGGCAGATCATATCTTAGCAGGGGCAGGAGGGTTTGCCCTTACTTACATGGATGATATTGCTGTCTACAGCCATTCCTGGCAAGAGCACCTTCAGCATGTCAGGAAGATGCTGGGCAGACTACAGAGGGCAGGGTTGACCATTAAGCCAAGCAGATGGCAGGTGGGTATGGCAGAGGTCTCCTACCTAGGGCATACAGTGGGGAGTGGTATGATAAACCCAGAACCTGCCAAAGTGGAATCCATTCAGGCATGGCCTGCACCTGTTACCAAAAAGCAGGTAGGGACATTCTTAGGGACAGCAGGGTACTACAAAATGTTTGTTCCCAATTATAGTATCATAGCTGCTCCCTTCACAGACCTGACAAGGAAGAACAGACCAGATAAGGTTGTGTGGACCCCAGCATGCGAGCAGACATTTCAGAAGCTTAAGGAAGCTTTGGGAGGACCCCCTGTGTTAGCCAGTCAAGACTATTGCAAAGAATTTGTTGTGCAGGTGGAAGCTTCAAACTATGGGGTGGGGGCTGTACCTAGCCAGATTTCTTCAGAGGGAGAAGAGCACCCAGTGGTTTATCTCAGTCATAGGCTCCAACCCAGGGAGGGAATGCTATGCAGCAGTAGAAAAGGAATGTCTAGCCATAGAGTGCGCACTACAAAAACTTCAGCCTTATCTGTATGGAAGAAATTTCACTGTGATGACAGATCACAACCCTCTGACATGGTTAAACAGAGCCAGTCAGCAAAATGCCAATTTGCTAAGATGGTCAGTGCAGCACAGCAGTGGGAGTAGCAATGCCAGTGCAGATGGGTTCTCAAGACAGGGAATGGGATGAGGTACACCCAGATAGACCTGACACTCTCAATCGATGTTTCTCAAGGGGCACTTGAAAAACTTGAGTTCCCCGGGGGGGGGAAGAGATGTGAAGATTGGAGGAAGATGGGCGAAGGATGCCAGCCTAGTCAAATAGAATTTGATACATAATTCTATCAATTGTATAAATAAATGTAAAATACAGGCTTGTGTTTTTAACTGAAAGAAAACATTGTAAAATGTGAACTTCAAGATTGTTGCACCATTACCATCTGCTGTAAGGAAAACCAAGCCAAGCATTTCAAATGTGTCTTTTGAAGCTGAAAAGATCTTATGAATCTCTTTGATGTTTACATGTCGGTTCCAGTAAGTCTGGATGAAGGTTTCAGGCCCATTGTTTTAAGGTTAAAGTTAAGGGCCAGACCTTACATGTGGAAGGTGCTTTATCGCTCTGGTTTCTGCTAGAGTGTATATGTGAAATGCCTTTTATTGTTGTAGTCTCCTGAGCAGGTGTTAGCTTGCTAAGTAATGGAGTTTCTGGCCTGGGAACTCCAGACTAAGTGTCAAAATGATGTAATTTGGGAGGGCCTTAGAGAGCTGTTGGTTAGTGTTTAAAAACTATTGTTGACTGAGAGACTAAAGAAGCATTTTTGATCTTGGACATCTAACCGAGCACTGCTTATGCTTTTTGTATGTAAGTAGGATTATAGCACTGTGTTTTCTCTTAAGATTAGCTAAAGATTAGAAAGTTAGGTTAAGTGCTTTTCTTTGACATCAGACCTGTCCTACTGTATTATTTTAAGTTTCTGTTTGATCTCTGAACTCTTAGATATCTCTGTGGTGTAGTAGTATTGTCTTGTGTTTTATTATTTATTATTAAGTATTTTAAAACCTTTACCTGTGGCTGGTTTATGTATAGATAATTTAACCTCTAAAGTACATTACATATTTACAGATTTTACTGTCTAAGTCACTCCAAATTAAGCATTGACTATCTAGTTATGCTACCATTGGATTATAATATTGCACAGTAATAATTGGACACTCTTTTAAGGGCCTTTTAGTAGCTGATAATTATATTAAGCTGGTGATGGCAGTAATTACTACCGTATAGTCTGGGTAAAGGGGCACAGATGGATAATCTGTGTCAGTCTTTCCCAGGAGTGTCTTGAAATTGTATAAATACTTATCTCAAAGTGTGGGTGTGTGTCAGATACCTGGGCAGGGAGACGAAGCACTGGTTGGACAGAGAGGGTACTTGGAGGTTAGCTTGCCAGCTAGGCTGAGATCTGGATCCTATAGCTGTGCCAGTGGGGAGTCTTATTGGGGACCTGGTGAGCAAGGGAGCAACCAGCCCCAGACTGACTGTGATCTCTGTGTGCACTTAGGGGAAATTGTACTTTACTGTGTGTATCCTCCCTGGTGTTAGTGGTGAGGATTGAGGCTCCTTGATTGCTGGGCCAGGGCACGGGCATCACATCTGGCATACTAGAAGTGATGGTATTTTTAGTTGAGCTCTAATCCCGCCCTTGGTGACTGATCTGAGCACCCTTATCACCACAGGGCTTCTTATGTTGTACTAGTATTTGTACATGTTACTGTGTGTCCCTATTTTGAGTATTTCAGTGTCTCATAAGCGTCTGCTTGCTTCATGGCGGTCTGCTGACCAGAACCACAATTCCCTCACCAGGGATGGGTGAGGGGATATTTACAGCCCACTTCTTTCCTTTCCTGTTGGCTTTTCTAGCACAAAGCTATAACTCAAACTCTGGTTTCCTGGATCATAGGGTATCATCTGTCTCTTCTGGGTTTGTAAATATGCAGATGACTTCAAGGTGTGGGTACGTGCTGAAATCCAAAGCAAGAAATATGTTAAGGAACTAAATGAATACCCATGTTTCTTGCAGGATTGGATGGCCAGAATGGCGCTACGTATCAGTACTATCAGTACCTAGAATTGTAAGGTTATAATTGGTGTGAATATAGATATCCAGATCATGATGGGAAACGATCATTTGCAGGTAGTGAAACAAGTAAAAGCTTTCAGTAGAGCAATAAACGCTGGTTTTTGCATTTAGGTCACATACGAGGTAAAGTTCAGGGCACTTAGACAAATTGGCCTAACATCCAGGACAATAAAATCTACAGATCCAAGAATTCTTAAGGCTGTGTTTGTCTGTAGTCAGGCCAGTCATGGAATACAACTTCTGTTTTTGTCATCTTTCTCAGGGAAACACTGGAAGTTTAGAAAATTATCAAAGACGATATACAGAAAGAATAAGTAATATTTCCCTATTCAAACAGGCATAAATACCTTGACCTATACAGTATAATGTATTGACTGGTCTGATATAAGCTATGTTTGGCATTTAAGGGCATATTAACTGGTAGAATAGAGAAGAACTAGGATTGACTTTGAAGTGTCATGGAATTTGGGATCGAGGGGCAACCTTTTAAAGTGTGCTGCAACAAAACAGTAAAGAGGAATAAATACATCACTCAAATGCTACCACAATTATGGAACAGTTTACCTGTTGAGATTTAAAAAAATGCAAGTTCTTTGTTTAAAATGTGCTTAGTATCACTATTGTATCTGGGAGGTTGCGTAGTTGATATAATGATCATATGCAACAAACTTAAACTGAGACCTGACTTTCCTTATTGACAGCAGTGGCAGGATAGTCTGGCAAGTTGAATGATTGAGTATTAACTTGTTTCACTTATCTTTCAGTGTCAGTAATGATGCACTTGCCTTGCCAAACCCCAAGATGTGATGATTGTATAGCCAAATATATGGACTTGTATATAAGCTCAAGATTCCATTTCTCAAAATATTCCCTTTTTTCACTATTTGACTATCTTCAAGTTGGTATATACAAGTTCAGGGGGTGCAGGGGCCTTGGTCATCACATCTGGGATGCTTTCCTCCCTGCAAAAAAATAATTATGTAAGAGAAGAATGGATTTAGATGTTCATTCTCCTCTTGTATTTTCCTTTTTTTCCTGTGTCTCTGGAATCAAGAATGTGAGTCTCCAGGTAAAGTCTCCCTGTTAAAATCTCAAGTAATTAATGGGACACGAGCTAGACTGCAGATATCTGGAAGGTGCTGTGCAAAGGATCTTGGAAGAAATAAATATAAAGGAGGGGAGCATCCAGGAAGGTACGAAAGTGTTTGCAGTTGTTTTGTTTAAGGACCTAGGGTCAGGCGTGTTTGCCTGTATACTGATAAAGGGTTACAAGGATGGTGGACTGAAGCTCCTGCCATATGCAAGTACTATAGTTTGATGAGTTCTACTAGTAAGGCAGAATGAGAAATGGAGAACTAAAATATTTAGCAGTTATGTACAATTGTCTTTAATATGCATATAACAAAGTAAAGTGAGAAATGAGAGGGTGTGGTGTAATTAATATCCTTTTATCTCTCTTGTTTTTCTGCAGTAGTAGAAAAGACCACAAAAGCAAGTATGAGTTTTGAGTCCGTCATTTTATAAAGGAAAATAAAATGCCCTAACTGTGGAGATGTACACAAGATATAATTCTATCAACTTTGATGGCACCAAAATAAGAATGTGATATCAAAATGAGTGTTTAGAATAACCATTGAAACTGTTTATCTGAAGAATGAAAAGAGGTATCTGTGGTAGATATTATGTAAAGTGATTTTTATATATGTTTTTGTATTGTAATGTTTTCAAGCTCAGCAAAAATATGTAATATGCTCACAGTGGGTCTTGTGCATGTATACAGTCATAATAAGCTGAGAGGTAATTTATGTTACAGTAAAGAGGTGTGCAATGCCTTATTATATCTACTATTGTCATTTATGTGGATCTGCCTAGTGCTGTAAGTCATTGTGCAGTATAATATTTGTCACGTTATAAATTTATATACCCTTGAGCACCATGCAGGTGATGCAAGTATTTTTTTTTCTTAACTAAAGTCAATAAATCTGATCAAAGTGAGGACACATGGCCAAGCCCCCTCAGTATCTAATTTAAAATTTTGTTACAATCACCACTGTAATTAGCTTATACACTAAACATAACATTTGCTAGTTTATTTTTTTAGTGTGCAGTTTATGCTGGGCATAACTAGAATTTTTTCTTGTGACAAACAGTTGTTCACAATGTATCAAACAAGTTGGTTTTCAGTGCAGCTGTGTGACTTTTGACCTTGCTGGCTGAACATGCTGTAGTTTGAGAAGAACGCTGATAAGACAAAAAATGTGCAGCATGTCCTTGCATTCTGCAGCTGCAAATGTTTGTGAATGGTTCAGTTCTCAGACTGAGAGACTGTATTTTTCCACTCTTTTTTTGCAAGTTATTTATGTATTCACAGTGCAACAGACTAGAATCAGATCTCAACCTGGATAAAATTGAATAAAGATTACAGCCTGAAGAGTTGTAGCTTAGATTTGACGTTGCAGCCTAAAAGCCAGCCAGTACATAAGAGAATCCCATTGGCTGAAGTATGAAATTTGTAGTAAGAGGGGATTTAAATATTATAAGATAATCCTTAGGCCCTTTCACCAAGGGACCAAATATTATTTAAGATCTACACGGTTTGGTGGCTTTCTAAAGACATGCATAAATGGGCGTGCTTTCGTTGAAGGTTGGACGTCAAGCTGGCACCTCGGCATTCGTGAAAATCTACTGCCAATCATTAGCGGACCAGAGTTCCGCTGTGGTGACCCCTAACCAGGAAAAGCCAAAAGACAAACAACAACATTATGTGCAGTATCTGACAGAATGACTAGTGAAAATGACAGTGAATTTATATTCTCTGCAGTAGATATCCTTGATGTCATGCAGATAACGGAGGTACTACGGCCTGACTCGGACTTCTGTATGTATCGCAGTGTTGAGCATTATTAAAAATATTTTGCATTTGTTTGTCTTGTGAAAAAAACAAATCTAGGTTCATTTATGGCTCAGAGGGATTTGTGGAAGTTGTCAGTCTTTCATTTAAGCCATTTTCTTGTATTTTCACCTGTAGATGTTTTTTGTAAGCAGTTTTATATCTTTTAGTCTTGTATCTTGATTTATTTTATATGTTAGTGTTTGAAAAAGCAAACCAGCTCATGTTGATAATCCTTATATTGATAATCCTTATATTAAAGGGCACCATGGTTTCAAAGATTATCATTCCTTGGTGGTGTCTGCATCCACTTACTGTGTTATTACTCAGTGGCGGATTATAATAGGGGAGATTTGTGCAGCCTTTGGGGGGACACAGCTCCAGGAGGTCAAGTGGCCAGACCCTCAGTGTCTAATTTAAAGCTTTCTTATGATCAGCACTACTTTTTTATTTTTATTGGTTTATACACTGAACATAACATATGCTAGTTTACTTGTTTTACTTAAAATACCTCTCAAGTGTCTGGTATTCGCAAGAAAATCTTAAATTTTGACTAAAAATAGCAGGGTGTTACAAAATTCTGACTCTCACATTTAAATTACAATTTTCTACAATAAGTGGACAGTTGAGCGGTTCATAAAATTTGAATTCTGACCCTTGCTCCATGTTACCAGAACCCCCTATGTTTGTAACCATAACCATGTCATCAGTGTGTTGCATGCCGGGGTAGTGGGCTTGCTACTACTAAGCTTTATTCCATTTGACTCCCGTGCTTCCAGACACAAACATTAGAAGGCAGTAAGTGTGCTATACTGGGCTTGAGCTGACCCCTCCAAGTTTCTTAGCTGATGATTGATTATTAGCATCAGCTGTGTTCCCAGGAAAGCAGAAGTGATTTCCTTGACCACATATTATGCTCACAGAAATGACAGTAGCAGAGGAAGTAGTAGCTGAGCTGTAGGAGTGAGACAGAGTGACAGAAACTCGGTTCTTTGACTACATGTATGGAGGAATGGCTGCATGCAATGTGACCTCATCAGTTAAACTGTGTTCAGTTAATCTCTCCATGCTGATTGTTTATTAATGTAATCTATAGTTTAGGTAGTTTTAAACAGTTTAAATAGTGCCTTGTTGGCTTCTTGGTTTGTGTGGGCCTTTAGCCCTATTTAGTCTTATTAATCTTTCTAATAGTCATGGTTCTTCTCTGTTGGCCTCTTAGCCCTATATTTGTAATCTGTAATTATATTGTTATAGTTAGTGCCCGGTTTGGACTTAGTAGTTTTGTGGATCTTTACAAGTCAGTAAGGACTTTTCTCTCTTACCGTTATTAACTATGTCAGTTGAAAAGGAGAAATCCCATCCTAAATCGGGATTCAAAAAATGCCCAGATGTTGTATCTTTCGGCCTTTCCCGGTTAGGGGTCGCCACAGCGGAACTCCGGTCCGCTAATGATTGGCAGTAGATTTTTACATGCCCAGATATTGGGTAGAAAATGTCCGTCACTGACGGACACATTCAATGTGTCTACTGTCTGGGGGCTAAACACCTCTAAGACGCTTGCAGCATTTGCCATTCTTTTTCTTCAAGATTCTTCTTGGAGAGAAGGAGGAAGCTAATAGACAGAGGATTGCTACAGCAATCTTTTTTGAGGTTTGAGTAGCCATGAGGGTACTAGGTCGTCCACCAAATCCTCAAAATCCAGATCTTCAGACAAAGTGACAAAAAAGGCAAAAATTTCAGGAGGAGGGTCATCGGTTCCACAGACCTCAGAACCGAGTGTACCTTTGATTCGGAGCCAGCTCTCGGTTTTGGAGCCGGTCTCTGAAGTTCCTTCTTCCCCTCTGCTCCAGTCAGCACCTTCGGTGCAATTCAGCTTAAGTCCTCAGTCAGTCTTTCAGATTTGGACATGGATCGGCTAGTGCAGAAGCTTTTACAGGCACCAGGACTTGCCAAATTGTTGTCGTCCCCGACCAGCTCATCGGTGCCGAAGACCATGGAACCGGATTTGTCTACTCCTCCTCCAAGCCGTACTGGACTCTCAGAGCCGAAGGAAACTGAACCGATGGTCGTCGAACCCTTGAAGCCGATACCCGCACCGGTGTTATCGGCTCCATCTACTTGGATGTCCTCGGCGCCGGCCAAGGACTCTAGGAGCCCGACGCTCTCTCGTCAGGTCCGGGGAGGATAGTCGAACCGATTTGTCAGTGCCGACTCTTCCTCTCGGGGCTTCGGCTCAGATGAGCTTGGCTCCTACCTCGGGCTCGGACGATACTCTCGGGTCCGTCCACTCCTTGCCGTCGGAGCCATGGTGCCTTCGATGCTATGAGGAGAGTTTTGTTTCCAAAGACAACATCAGCATCGATTCAGCCTTCCCTCTCCCCTCAAGCTCCTGTGTCTGTGTCTGCTTCTTCATCTACCGGTCCCTCTAAGCGTAGAGACCCCAAGCCTCAAGTACCCTTACAGGGCGTCCCCTACTCTTCTGAGACCTCCCCAGATCCCCCCACTAAGGAGGTGCCCAGGAAGAGACTGTGCAAGAGGAGTCTTTGACATCTGACACTGACTTAGATGAATCAGAAGGGTCCCCTCGATCCCCCTCTGAGGATATCTCCTTTGCAGAGATACTAGAGATCCTTAGTCAGAGGGGTGATTGGCAGTCCAAGACTCCTACTGAGGATGAGTCCGTGCTCTTGAAGGCTTTTAGGTCTCAACCTTCCACTTCTTGGGTGTCTCCGCGTTACGACGAGCTCATGGAACTGATTTCTCGTAAGGCGTGGGAGTCACCGGAGGCCATGGAACCTGTTCCTCATAAGCCCAATAAATTCATGTCTGCCCAAGTGGACAAGCCATTTTTGACAAAGGGAGTGCCTGTTGATGCCGTGGTCGTAGCTTCAGCCACCAAAAAGGAAGTATCTGAGACATCCCACTTCTATCCATCCCCCTAACAGAGATTCTAGGGTCATGGATAGATATGGGAAGCACATGTTTAGTTCAGCGACTTTTTCTTTGCAATCACTGAACTACTTAATCCACTTTACGAGACGACAGAGAGATGATCTGAAAGAGCTAGGAGATACTCTCAAGGGTACGGTAGCTGCAGGGTGGCCGACAAAGTCAACACCCGGCTCGCTACCCTAACTCAGTGGTAAACTCATCCATGCGTCTCATATCCTATACAGCTGATGGTTCGAGTAGAGCCGCTAGTTCAGGCATTGCTCTTCGAAGACAAGCCTGGATGCATCTCTGTTCCTTTGTGGAACCCTTTAAGCCTTCCTTTATTAATACCCCACTCGATGGCTCATCACTGTTTGGGCCCAGAGTAAAGGAAACTTTAACCAGGTGCGAGCAGGAAAGCAAGACCTTATCTACCATTGGAGTCCGTTTTTCGACCCCTACTCGGCCCTACCCCAAGGGCCCTAGGGGAGGGAAAATGTGGTTCCAAAAAGCACAGGGAGCCTTTCAGGACACACGTGGAGAAATCCCCTCTAGAGGCAGAGGAGGGGGTTATAACGGAAGACGCCACCCCCACGGCAGAGGGGGTCCGCAGCAACAGGGTGACAAGGGTCAGTTCTTTGATCAACCCTACCAGCACCCCTGAAAGGGGGCCCGACTGTTCGGCTCTGGAGGCAGTCGGGGGTTGCTTGTCTTTGTACCCAGAAGCCTGGCTAAACATAACATCAGATACTTGGGTACAAAGAATCATTTCCAGAGGATATTCATACCGTTCTCTTCCCCTCCCATTCCTGTAAAGAGAATCCCAGATGTTCTACCCAATCTCAGGGAACAAGCAATCGTAGAGGTCCACAGATTACTAGAAAAAAAGTCATCCAACCAATCCCAGCAGACCAAGTTGGATTCGGAACTTACTCAAGATTCTTTTTCGTACCAAAGAAAACAGGGGACTGGAGACCTATCTTGGACCTCAGTAGACTCGACCAGTTCGTAAAGAAAGACAAGTTCCGAATGGTCACGCTTCAGTCCATTCTTCCCTTCCTAGGGAAAGGCGATTGGATATGCTCCATAGATCTCAAGGACGTGTACTATCACATAAAGATGAACAGACGCTCCAGAGATCATCTGCACTTCAGGCTGGGAGCCAATCATTACCAGTTTCGAGCCCTGCCCTTTGGTCTGACTACAGCCCCTAGAGTGTTCAAATGCATGGCAGTGGTCACGGCCCACCTGAGACGTTTAGGATTCCAGGTGTTTCCATACCTAGACGATTGGCTCCTCACCGCTGCCACCAGGCATCAATTGACTCAGGCAACAGAATACACTCTGACACACTGCCATCAATTAAGCATTACAGTCAACTTCGAAAAGTCTGCCTTATCGCCATCGCAGCATACCGTTTTTATAGGAGCAGAGTTAGATACCTCAACTACCACTCTACGTCTCCCTGTCAGAGTCTCTCTTCTCCGCCAAAACGTCAGCTCACTAGAGTCAAAGAACAAAGCTACAGCAGCAGAGGTATCAAAGGTGCTAGGTTTGATGGCGGCAGCATTCCTGGCTATACCATTCTCAAGGATGCATATGCGAATTCTTCAATGGCTCCTCTTCGCTCAGTGGTCTTACCAGAAACTACCGATGCACCACATGATTCTCATCATGGATTCTTGCAGGAGAGAGTTTCAGTGGTGGTTGACGTCTCTTTATGTCACAATCGGAAGACCCTTTGCCCCCCCCCCCATTAGCCACTGTGACCATGGATGCTTCCCTGATAGGGTGGGGGGGGGCATTTTCAGTGAATGACTGCCCAAGGCACATTGACAGATCAAGAATCACATCTGCACATCAGTGTTCTAGAGTTGAGAACAGTGCTTCTGGCGTTGCAGTACATTTAGGACTCTCTCCCTCTAGGAAGTATTGCAATTCAGATGGACAACATGTCAGTATTCTGGTACTTGAACAAGCAAGGCGGAACCAAGTCTTACCGCCTTTGTTGAGAAGCCCTCAGGGTCTGGCAATGGGCTGTGTCATCCCAGCATTTTCTGTTAGCAACACACATCCCGGGGAAATCCAACATAATAGCGGACAAACTAAGCAGGACGATATTGCTCCCTCATGAGTGGTCTCTCAAACAACAGGTTGCGGAGTTGATTTTCCACAAATGGGGCCAGCCTTGCTGCAACCTTTTTGCCAGCCACATCAATTCAAAATGCAGAAACTACTTTGCCCTAATACCACCTTCTGGTCATCCCCAGAGAGATGCACTTTTACACGATTGGCCCCCGGGTCTCCTTTATGCATTTCCATCCCTCCCATTAATACCCACATTTTTACAGAAAGCAAAATCGCTGGGAAGGACTGTTATACTCATAGCCCCCTACTGGCCTCGACAGATTTGGTTTCCATTTCTCCACCATCATCTGTTGGAAGATCCATGGATCCTGGACCTAGTTCTGGACCTTCTGATGCACCCGTCAGGGGACCTTCATCCTTCACTGCAGTCTCTGAAACTGACTTCTTGGCTAATCCACTTCCACTAATTGCCAGGCTTCATTCAGTTTCAGAAGATACAAGACAAATTCTCTTGTCTTCTCACAAGCCATCTACTAGGAAATTATACGGCAATAAATGGAAAAGGTTCTCAGTTTGGGCCAACACACAAAACATTGACCCTTTCCGAGCTCTGCTATCTTCTATTTTAGAATTTTTGACAAAATTTTTTAAGGAAGGGGCAGCAGCTGCTGCAGTTTGAGTTCAGCTAGCTGCCATTTCAAATTTTCACCTTGGGTTTGGTAGCTCAAATGTTATGGGCCATAAATTATCTAAGACTTTTCTTAAAGGCGTTCTTCATATGAGGCCTCCGATTAAAATTCCCTATTCTCCCTGGAATTTAAACCTTATGCTGTCTCGAATTATTCTTCCTCCTTTTGAACCAGCATCTTCTTATGATCTCAAATTTTTATCCTGGAAAACAATATTTCTTGTTGCCATTACTTCTGCCCGCAGTGTGTCAGAACTTCAAGCATTATCTATCAGACCACCCTACATGATTTTCCATGCTGATAGAGTATCTCTCAGAACAAACCCCTCATTTTTACCTAAAGTCTGTTCTGAGTCAAATATCAATCAGGTCATTGAGCTGCCAGTCTTTTTTCCCAACCACTCTAGCAAATTTGAATACATGCTGCACAAACTATCTCAATGCACCCACTAATTACACATCTCTCCTCCTCCTCTAACTGATTCTAAACGTACTATTACTTCCTAGTTAATCTCTCACCCTCTCTTCCTAACTATGCACATAACACTAAACCCTTCTCAACTACAAATACTAGTCAATACTGTCACTTTTAACTCCACTCACAACTACCTATATCTTAACCTTCTACGAACAACCCATACACTCTACCTCTACATTGTCTTCCTCTCAAACCTCTTCACCGACAACATCGTTTGCTGTGACCTTCCAAAATCCCACTTATAAATCTAACTACTTTCTTGCTAAATTTCACAGACTAGCTCATATTAAATTCTATAACCAGAAAACTAGAAAGTTCACCAACTACTTTTGTACAAATCATCAACCCAAACAACATCCACTCCCACACTCACTTTTAGACGGAGACATTCATCCCAACCCTGGCCCTCAGCACACCCAGACCATAGAAACCAACATCAATAACAAAACTAGGCCTATATCTCCAACAAAATGTACCAACTCACTCACCTTAGCTCATCTGAATATACGTAGTATTTGTAAAAAAATCGCTCAACTCCATGCTCTCCTTGATGTCAACCAATTTGATATCCTTTGCCTATCAGAAACCTGGCTAAAACCTTCTATTAAAGATAATGAAATCACCCCACCTGGATATAAAATCATAAGACTTGACCGCCCAAAAAAAAAGGGAGGAGGTGTTGCAATTCTTTATAAATCACAGCTACAAATCACCACTACAAACCTGAACCTCCCCTTAGTCAATAACGCCGAACTAATATGTTCTAAACTCCAATTAAACTACAGCAAAGCTATTTATATAATTTGTATATATCTCCCCCCAGGAAATAACATTAACGCTCTTGAGTCCATCCTTAGTTGGCTCTCTTCTAATGTTCCACAAGAAATATTAATCCTAGGTGACCAAAACATTGATTGGAATTTTTGCAACAACTCAAACCCTACCTTCCACATTAACCTACATGGCTTCTCTCAACTTATATCAGGCCCTACCAGAACTAATAAAATCAATAATAATGAAACCACATTAGACTGGATACTTACAAACACTCCCCAACAAACGTATAACTCTGGCACCCTACCAGATGACCTAAGTGATCACTCATTAACTTATATTATTAGCAAAAAAAGCAACATAACTTTTCCAACCACTTTCCGAACACTACGTTCAAAAAAGCTATTTAACTCAGAACTTTTTCTAACAGAACTAAAGCTATGTAACTGGACCCCTCTAAAGATACTCCCTCTTAATGATGCAGTACAATACTTCAACTCCACGTTCTTATCTATTCTAGATCAGCATGCACCAACTCGCACTATTAGAACCAAAACCAAACCCGCCCCCTGGCTTAGCAGTGATACTAGACATAAAATTATTACCAGAAACAAAGCCTGGACTAAGTGGCGTACTACCAAGTTCCAAGCTGGCCATCAAACCTTCAGAAAATGTAGAAACAACACAAAAAAAGCCATACTGTTAGACAAAAAGAACTACTACCTTCATTTACAACAAACATCCAGTAAGGAACCAAAAAAATTCTGGTCCACCATCAATTATCTTCTATCCCCAGGCCAAACTATTACACCCAACCCACAACACTCTAACCCTGACAACCCTATACAAACAGCAAATGCCTTTAACTCCTTCTTCACTAATACTATACAAAATCTTGCAAATCACCTATCTCCCGTTACCTCAAAGATACTTCCTTCTTCTGTAAATATACCCTGCTCATTTCACTTTCTTCCCATTTCTACATCATATATTTCTTCCTTGCTACAAAAACTTAAACCTACCACCCCCTCAGCAGACAAAACTCCCTGCCGAGTTCCTGCAAATAGGAGCTAAAGCCATTGCGTATCCCATTTCTATAGTAATAAACAGATCCATCAATGAAAAAACTGTCCCTGAAATCTGGAAAATATCTCATATTATCCCACTACATAAAAGGAGAAAACTCTAATGATTTCTCTAACTATCGTCTCATAGCTTTACTATCCCCTATTGCCAAAATCATGGAAAAATGTATCCATAAACAACTCCTTAACCATCTTCTCCAACACAACCTACTTGCCAACTGTCAGCATGGTTTCAGATCTTCACACAGTACTACCACTGCACTGCTCTCTCTCACTAATTCCATAAACTCTAACCGCAGCAAAAACAGTCTCTCTTCAGCACTATTCATAGACTTATCCAAATCCTTTGACATGGTGAATCACCAACTACTCTTGCACATTCTGTTCTCTCTCTCACTTGATCCCCACAGCATAACTTGGTTTAAATCTTACCTTGAAAACCGCCAACAAGCAGTACTCTGGAAAAATTCACTATCTGACCACCTTCCTATCTCTCTAGGTGTGCCACAAGGCTCCATCTTAGGACCACTTCTATTTTCCATCTTTATCAACGACCTCCAATCAGCTATCCCTCATACTACCTGTATTCAATATGCAGATGACTCCACTATAATCTGCACAGCTACCTCTCAAACTGAACTTCAGACTCTTACCCAAAAAGCCTTTAACACAGTAGAACAATGGTTCTCACAATGCTGCCTCCTACTCAACCCCAAGAAAACTAAGCTACTACTCTTTTCACCAACACAAAATCACATCCCCCTAAATTTCACTATTACTTCCAATAACAGTACTAGTATTTCTCCAGACACCACCACAAAATTATTAGGAATTACTATAGACAATAATCTTAATTTTGAAAATCACATTAACACTACCATAAAATCTGTGAACAAAAAAATAGGTAGCTTATACAGTATCAAACCCTTTCTTACTCCTGCCACTAGAATTACCCTAGCCAGAACTCATCTGATCTCTACTTTACTTTATGCATGCCCTATTTATACCAATCTCTCAAAAAAAATCTCAATAAACTAGTTATATGCTACAATAACATTGCTAGATTTGCTACCGGATCCCCATTCAGGACACATCATTGCCTTAATCTTAGACAACTAGGTTGGCTTGAACTTCCCAGTCATATTCAACTACAACAACTTATAATAGCTCACAAAACCCTGTACCAGCCCACAAAAAAAACAGTACTCAATAGCCTTATTACCCCTTATTATAACCTTAAACATCTACGGTCTTCTAAAAAAACTTTTGATCAACACCACTAGACCCAATAACTCTGCAGGAGACTGCTTGTTCTCCAACTCAGTGGGAAAAGTATGGAATAAATTACCCTCAGACATCTCATCTCTGACTTCTCTCCATCTGTTCAAAAAAATCTCAAAAAGTATCTCGGTAAAAAATGGTTATGCCCCTGCACTAACCCAGACTAACCCTGTTATTTCCTTCCCTGTCATCCTTCCTTCCCCCTGAATCCAATTACATCCAATAACTCAGTAGGGGACTCTCCGCTGCTCAACTTTCCACTATGATTTGAAATAAAAGACCCACTGCCTACTTACCCTAATGTCTCTCCCTTTCCTTCATAAGAGTATCCCTGCCCCTTTCATAACAGTAACTATTCTACTTCCTCTATGAAAATAATCTAATCCTTAAACTCTACCTATACTATCCCTGATACCTTTCCTATCTTTCCTTCTTCTCTGTTCACATTTGTTATTTCATTTAATGTTTTTATAATGAGGATTGTGCTAAGCACATCACACAGTAACTGATTTTCTATATTTCACATGTGTGTAAAGAGTACTCTGTTATGAATATCACATAGCCTGTTACTTTTACTCACTTAAAAAGTAATCTCAAAAAAAAAAAAAAAAAAAAAATGTTCCTGTTTCCATTACATCTGCATTTATTTTTATTGTTACACTTTATTAATTGATGTACTAATAATTTGGAGTGTTTCTCCCTGGGCCTCTACTGAAAATGGACATATATCCAGCTAGACTAGCCCGGTCAACAAATGTAAAATAAATAAATAAATAAATAACTTGATGTTCACAGACAGCTCAGATTTTATCTTGACAGAACTAAGGATATTAGAAAATCAGACCAACTTTTTGTATCCTTCTCTGAAGCAAGAAAAGGCAATCCAGTGGCTAAAACACCCTTATCTAAATGGTTATCCGATTATATATCCTTTGTTTATGAAAATGCGAGCATGCCATTAACACACAAACCTAAGGCTCATTCTACCAGAGCCGTCTCTACGTCTTCTGCTTTTCATGCTAAATTGCCCCTTGACAATATTTGCGCTGCAGCCACTTGGTCTAAGCCTCATACCTTTATCACGCATTACAAAGTAGATAAGGCTTCAAGGGACAGGTCTTCCTTTGGTTCTATGGTACTGAAGAACATACTCCCGTGAGCCACCCAGGATTGAGGGTGTTAGGGACGCTACCCATCAGTGAGCATAAACGACGAGCTTTAACAACTTCACATAAAGAAGTCGTGTACTTACCATAACGTTCCATGTGAGTTGTTTATCTCACCTTTATTCTCACGTCCCTCCCTCCTTCCCCCTCCTGGCTGACTGTTGACTTAGAGGCTAGTACCATCCTGGTTATTCAATACTTCTTCCCCTTTGGGAAGTGTTCTTGCTAGAAATACATAAAAGGGCATGTATAGGTTTGTGTGTGTATATATATATATATATATATATATATATATATATATATATATATATATATATATATATATACTGTTACTCGCAGCAAACAAGACCTGAGGTAATTCTAGCAGTGCATTGTGGGTTAAGGGGCTTGGTCTTGAGCTACTGGCAAACCTTGAGCTTTGCTATCGGCCGTGATCCCATCAGTGAGAATAAAGGCGAGATAAACAACTCACATGGAACATTATGGTAAGTACATAACTTCTTTTTTAGTGACTTTTAAGTATGTAAGAGCAGTGTTTAAAATTTGTTCCTGATCTTTGGAGGCTTAGGCTGTCATGTTTGGGTTTGTTCCTGATCCTTGTGCTAAAAGTTTGAGAAGTAATGTTTTTGTCATAATTAAATGGGAGTTGCACACATCAAAGTGGTTGATTGCTAGGCATGGGTAGGATCTGTATGGATGAAAGTAACTTGCTCTCTTGTCACTTTCTCAGTTTAAACAGCCTGGTTGTTGAGGACTACTGTACATTTGTGTAAAATAGGTTAGAATACTTGGGCTACTGTGTGTTTGTGTGGAAACATGAGACAGTTGTGCCTACTGGGCTTACCAGGTTAAAAAATGTATAAAATATACTAATTATGTTCATAATTGGGTTTTCCTAAACTTAGACGTCTGAGATGTACATAGCAAAGGAGCTATAAATGCTTGCAGACCCTGATGTCATGATCATTAAATAGTCACTAGTCTGGCTTTTCAGTACTCCTTTGTATTTGTGTAAAGCAACTTAGAATACCTTAATGTGCCCATTTTTGTTTTTATCACAGTCAGCTGTCCAGGATTATGACTGAGTCTCTAATTGTAACTATGTTATGAGTTTGAAACAGGGATGGCAAGAAATTCACCACTCAAAGCTCTGATTTTTAGGAGAATGTTAGCATCCATATCAAAAGCACACAAAGGCTACAATTGATACGCAATCATAATTCTTTGTCATGCATAGCACTTCACCTGCTTCATGTTGTACTACAAGTTACAGAAAAAATGTGTAGGAGCATGAAGTGATTTACTGGCTTTCAAAGCCTCATGCTGTCAAACCAAACAAATGTAAAATTCTCATATTTATAGTGTAGTAATTTCCAGGTTACAGTTCTTAAGTGAATGTATCAAAAACAGATGAGGCTCGCCACAGCAGCAATGTAAAAACACGTTTAATCACTGAAGTATAGAGGAAGCGCTTTCACATCCATATAACTTCTTCAGACTTTAACAACTACACTAAGCCACAATTCATTTAAATAGTATTACATACAAATGTGGACCAATCATGACCACCTTGATTACATCACATAGTATCTCATTAAAATATGTTAAAACCACAGAACAGGAATGTATATTTATAAAAATATATAACACCTAGAACATTCTTTAAGCTAAAACATATACACATATGAAATATGTAAATTTAATATAAATAGGGACGTACTGATAGAAAAGGTTTTTTAAAACAAAATCACACCCATAGCATCTAAAACATTCTATAAACTAAAGCATATATACTTATAAATCTGTGAATTTAATGTAAATAAGGACGTGCTGCTAGAAAAGGTTTGAGTTGCCTTCTCATTGAGTCCATGTCCCTTGTGGCCCTGAAGTTTAAGTATCAACCTGTTCTCACATTCCTTGGTATGATTCCTGATATCACCTAGTCTCTCAGTCTTCTTAACCAGTTCTAAAACACTGAATTTAAACTTGTGTAGTGTCCCTACATCCAGGACATGCCGAGCTAATGCATTGCGATCATCCTCTCTGTTGATCGCATATACATACGTTCTTTGAGACTCCTATTTGTTTTCCTTCTATAAAAAGACCAGCATGTCTGATAGACAGCCAAATATACTAAATCTCTAGATTTACAATCGGGGTAAAAATTAAATCTATATTCATTACCTGTATCTGGATGTATAAAACCGCTACTACCAGACATATAAGCACATTGGTTGCACCCTCTACAAGGGAAGCTGCCTTCCTGCTAGACAGAACTGATCCCTTCATGTTATTTTCATAACACAACAGTCTCTTCAGTGATTTTGTGTTTTTATACGAAAAGCTGGGTCTTGGTCCCACTATCTCAGCAGTCCTGTCATCAGTGGTTAAAATACCCCAGTTTTTACTAATGACATCTTTAATCTTTAAATTCTTATTGGAATAGGGGATTACCATCCTGTTTACATTAGCTCGTTGCTCACTATTGTTAGCACTATCAGTCTTGCCCTGGTTCTTAAACAGGAAGGGTTTGCCTTTTCCTTTTCTCATAGACTTGTTCACTTGATATACTCCTCCTACTTCTTTTTTTTACTGTATCCCCTTGTTGAAAGATTATCAGCCAGCGTATCTTGTTTCATACTATAACTTTCATCATTGGTGGTAAGGAGTGACATTCTAAGTGTCTGACTTTTTACAGTGTTATGATAGACATGTTGGGAATGCATACTGCTGCGGTGTAGAATGCTATTCCTCCAACAGGACTTTCTATATACTTCAGAATGTATCATATCGCCTCATTTAATTATTTGTACATCTAAAAATTCTGTCGTAACATCAGAACTTTTACATTCAAACCTCAAGAAATCAGTAGTACCATTTGTATAATCAACAAATTCACTTACTCGGTTTCAGTACCATCCCATGTAAAAAAGACATTGTCTACAAAGCGTTTATAGAACTTAATGTGGTCACTGTAGAAAGTGTTTGCCATAATATAGGTACTCTCCCAATATGCCAACACAAGGTTAGCATATGAGTTGGCACAAGGGGTGCCCATGGCAACCCCTTTCTTCTGTAAATAGTATGTACCATTATACAGAAAAACATTATTGTTTAGCACCAAATCAAGTAATGTTCAAGTTCTAATAATTGAGTTCCTAGGAACTCCTTGTTCAATCAAAAAACTCTCACAAACTCCATCCCTGTGTCATTAGGAATTGATGTAAATAGGGAGACAACATCTAAAGTGACTAGTAAATCATTCTTTGCATTATTATTTGAAGATACATAGTCACCATAACTTTCCAGAAATTCTTGGCTGTCTTTCAATATAAATATAGTACTTTCTACCACTGGTCTAAATTGTTTCTCAATGAAAATGGAGGCGGGTTCCGTTAAACAACCACCACCTGAGACAATGCGTCTCAAGGGTGGATTTACAAGGGTTTTGTGTATTTTGGAAAGTCCCCTAAAAGTGGGGACAACAGGTTTCTCAACCAAAAGGTATTTATATGAATCCCATCAATGGTATTGCATAAACGAAAGTCATATAATTCAAAATGCATGTTTTTAATTACTCTATCTAGTAACATACTGTTTAATACTTGATATGTCCCCATATCATCTAGCATATTCATTATGGTGTTCGAATACTTATCAAAATCTAAAACCACAATAGCGCCACCCTTGTCAGCTTGTCTAATCACCTTAGCATTATTATCCTGCCGTTTCTTAATAGATTGAAATTCTTCATATGTCAGATTATAAAAATCTGGTTTATTTTTGAATTATATAACTCAAATAAATCTCGTTCACATGCTTTCTCAAAAGTTTCTAATAATGGGTACCCTTGAGGTATAAAAGTAGAAGGTTTAGTAAATACATTTCTGCTTTCCATGACATTATCACCAGATAGCATTCTTAAGTTAACTTTCCTAATAAACATCTTAATATCCACAAGAATGTCAGTAGTGTCTGCTGATTTAGATGGTATAAACGAGAGGCCATGATTAGGTAAAGACCTCTCACTCTCTGTTAAGAGTATAACACGATATATTTACCACTAAGTCTTCGATATTGGCCTGAGTACCTTCCTTAAAATTCGTGTCTTTCTCCTGACATTTTCCGTTTCCTGGTGCGTCCCTGAAGCGACAGTTCTTAAGTGAATTTAACTGTTTGGCCAAAAAGAATGCATATCCCATATTTGCTGTCATTGTGTTAAAACTTCATTGGGAATATGTATATACACTGTAAAATAATGCTGAATGTTCCTGTGTTTGAGTTTTAAGTGCCGTATATACTGTCTAATAGATGTGTCTTAACTTAACTTGTTGTAAATACTGTATAGTGTATGCAAGATGGTCTAGGGCTACCTGTTCCAGGGACTTAAATATGGCCTGTGACTTAAATTTGTCCCTCCATCATGTCCTATTGATCTCCCAGTGACTGCCACATCTTTGGAACAGGCTACCAATTCATGTGAAACATAGCAGCTCTATGACACTCTTCAAGAGGAACCTGGATGAGTGGATGGGGCACCATAAATCCTTACCAGGGGTAGCACCCACAACCCTCCTGGACATGGGCAGTCATTACTAAATGCAATCTTGGGTATTGACTAGTACTTCTACGGTATTACATTGGGTTGAAATGGCTAGGCTTAAATTACCTCTTTGGCGATAGCCTAGTAATCTCCTATGATCACTTTTTAAGTTACGTAGTGCATTTTTTCTTTTAAATTATTCAAATTTATGTAGTGTGGAGTTTTTCTCCATGGAACTGTAGAGAAATGGACTTTGCCCAGTATGACATTTCTTGTTAACAGAATAAATAAATATATATAGATAGATATACATTGGTGGTGCTGCGGTAGCGTTGTCGCCTCACAGTAAGACACTGTCCGGTTCGATTCTCAGCTAGAGTGTCTTATGCGTGGAGACATGCGTGAATGGACCTACCTTCGTTGACTGTTGTGCATCAGACATGGCAAGCTGGTACGTAAAAATCAACTGCCTATCATTAGCGGACCGGAATTCCGCTGTGGCGACCCCTAACCGGGAAAAGCCAAAAGACACAAACAAGATAGATATACATATGCGCATGCGTGCACACAAACACACAAACACTCCTTGAGCTGACAGACAAGACAGCAGGCAAAAACAAGGCAGCTGTTTGACATTTTGTTCTTCCACATGTTTAGTTTATAAGTGTGGTAGAGAGAAGTATCTAACGAGCTGAAATGTGTTTTACTTCTGCTGCTGCTGTTTAACTGGCAGGAATTGTTTGCTGTTAATCCTTTTCAAGACCTGATGTTAACAACTGTTAGAGGTGTTTAACAAAAACTTGTTAGGTACCTTTCTGGCATCAGAAAGGTATTCTTTTGATACCAGAAGGGTGCTTAGCAATCTTGTCTTTCCTCTTTTTGGAAATGTAGTCTGTGTTCCATGCATTATATTTGGCATTATATACTGTCAGGTGTCTGTAGTTAATCGGTATGGACATGTGTGGATTATAATGACAGCAGTTCAAATGGTCTTTTGTGGCTTAAAACAATTGGGGGGTGAATCCAAAAGAACCTGAGTTGTTTGGCTTCTGCTACATACCTACAATCAACTGCATTACTAGCTGAGTTAAGTACAAACTTGCAGTGTTAAAGATTGTACTGCATTTCATTTTTCTATTTAATTGTTTCATTGAATATTGTGTCTGTCTCTCTGTAGTTATTTATTTTTCTGTTTAATTGTTTCATAGAATACTGTGGTCTCTCTGTGTCTCTGCAATTAGTTTCCTGCCCCCCCCCCCCCATTCTTGTTTTGGTAGTAATCTTGGTGGCTTTGGAATTGCCCGCCCCCTCCTGTAAATTTGTGTTTGAATACTCCTCCTGGGTCTATCTCATTTGTTCACTCAACCGAGTACAGTGAGATCATATTTTGACTTCAGACACTCCTACCAGTCCCATCTATTCAGCTCTATCCCAGCTCTATTCCAGTCTATTGTCACTAGCTCACCTTACCTAATACAGAGAGAACATTTGTGAAGGGCAAGCCACTTAGGTCATTAATTTTGAATTATCTTCTATTTCTCCTTTCTCCCTTTCCACTTCTAAAAAAAAAAATTCTAAGCTTGTTTCCTGCCTTTCCTGTAACTAGTCTAGTCCAGGTACAGATTTGCTGTAACCAGGACTGTAAGCGTCTGAGCCCTCAAAGCCTTTATGTGTTGGAGGGAAGCATTCTAGCTTATCTGTGGGAGTGAGAAGCACTAGGTAGCCTATCTACCACAAGATCCAGATTCAGATTTTTAGTTTTAGCACTTGAATTTTCTTATTCGTGCTCAGCATTTGTTCAGAACTTGTTAGCACTAAATAAGCTACTAATTACTACAGCACTCAACCTTCCTCTTTACCTAGAGGAAAACAGTTTTTATACTTACTTTCCTCACTTGCTTAGAGAAAAACAGCTCTTATACTCACTTTCCTCTATCTAGAGGAAATTAGTTTTATATTCAGGCATGTGTCCAAGGGTCAGCTTCCAGTGTTCTCCCCTGTCTAGCTGATTAATCTAGGCATCTTGGGGCAATGTAGCAATTGCCTCATGTACACAGACAACCCTCTCCTCCTACCACCCAGCACCACAACCTGTGAGAGATGCACTTATCTAGACAAACTGGAGGTAAAGCTCTCTCCAACCAAGACTAAACTTAACAGTCAAGAGGTGAAGGTAAACACCTGCACCACACTCATCACATAGTCCCACTAAACCTACACCACCAAAATCCACAAATAGAAACACAAAAACATTCATGGAGGCTCTCCATAATCTGCTCAAGCAACAAAGACCTCCAAAGCAGAAACGCAAGCAACCTCTACCCCCCCAACACAACCCAAATGACACACAGCCCACTGTCTGCCACTCAACCCCAGCCCGTAAGGCAAAACAATGTACCCAACACACTAGTCATAGGTGACTCTATAGTCAGGCACACTGATGTCCCACTCACCAGGCTAAACAAGGAGAAGGTTACTGTCAGCTGCCTGTCGGGTGCCAGGATCCGCCACATAACCCACGCACTCAGGTCACTCCACAACAAGTACAAATATGACTCTGTCACTGTCCATGTTGGTGTGAATGACCTGAGACGTACCTCCCTGGACTACATGGAAAGAGACATGGAAGTACTCTCCGATTTTGTAGCCCAGGCAGGTATGACCCTAGTCCTGAGTAGCATCCTGCCATCGCCCAGAATGATACCGCAGTACAAGGACAAAATGATTGACCTCAACAATTGGCTAAGCTTCTGGTGTCGTTCTAAGGGGATCCAGTATCTGTCTGCCTGAGACGACATGGTCGACAGACCACAATGCTTTGCCAGAGATGGCCTGCACCTGTCACCCCTGGGATTACGGATACTGTCTAAGGCTCTTGCTGCCCCTATAGTGCCTTTTTTAGGCAAGGTTCAAATGACAAATTCACCACCGTAACAGGAACAGGCAAGAAAAACTGAGGGTAATGCTACTTAATGCTAGAAGTCTAAACTTCTGGCGGGTGGAAGGTTGGCGTAATGGTTAAGGTGTTTACCTTATAGACACAATGTGCAGGATTTGATTCTCACGTGGGCTAATTGTCTAGGCTTAAAGTGGTCCACAAGGGCAGTTAGCCTAGTACTAAACTATGAACCTATAAACCTCAAAATGCATTCCCTCGAGGCACTCCTTAAAATGGAGAACATCGATATTTGTGCAATGACTGAGACCTGGTTCAAGGCTCCAGAGAGAGCACACCTGTATTACCAGGCTATAAATCTTACCACACTTTTCTACCACCTAACCTGGACCGGAACACCAAAGGTGGAGGCGTGTCCATATTCATTAAGGATATCCACACCTCCAGGCTAGTTGCTCAGCATAATGCATCTGAGATTATCCAAGTACAACTACCTCTGGGCAACACTGCAGTCCGAATTGTAGCATGCCCCAGGATTCCCACTCTTTTCCTGAGATACTGGAAAATATTAGGGTTCAACCAAACACCCTAATAATGGGCAATTTCACCTACCCCATCCTTAACTAGGAGAACTACTCATGAACCAACTCCTTCACTTAATGTTTTCTGGAATTCATAAATTCCAATGCCCTGGATCAACTTATCCACACCCCTACCAGGGGCAAGAATTTCCTAGACCTAGTCATTACCAACATGAGTGACCGGTGTTCCACACCTGAAGTCATCTCGTCGTTGGTCAGATCCAACCATAAGCTAATCACCCTAGATATCCACATCCCGCCCCCACTTGCCATTAAGGAAATCATGGTAAAAAATTTCTGCAAAGCCAACTTCATGCTTCTTAAGACAGAAGTGGTGAACTTCATGACACCCATGCAGATGGACAATACAGTTACGACTGCTGAATCCTACACAGATGCACTCTATAAGCACTTACACGAGTGCATGGATCGTGCTATCCCAAACAGAACCAAGACGTTATCCTCCAAAAAAAAGGAAGCCAATCTGGTGGTCCCCTGCCATAAACAAACTCTACAACAGAAGGAAGAAACTGTTGCAAAAGAGAGTAAAATCCCATGAGTGGAGGAGTTCCCTAGTCAGCCTCCGTAAGAAGCTGAGATCCCTTATAAGATCCTCCAAAGCTAGCTACAAAATCAAAATCTCCACTGATTTCTAGGGACAACCACAAAACATTCTATAGCTATGTCAAGAATCTCAATGGCAGCACCCAGATCTGCTCTGAGTTACAGCACAACGGCATGAAAATTACAGAAACAACTGATAATGCCAACATCCTGGCAGATAGGTTCACTGCTAACTTTACCCCCCTCTTACCCCCTAAAGGGCCAATGTCTATACAGGAAGAATGCAGAGTCCCGGTAATCACAAATACGCAGGTAAAAGCTGCACTCTCTAAAGCCAAAATCGCAACATCCATGGCACTGGACAACATCCCAGGCTGTGTTTTACACGAACTTCAGAATGAACTGGCTCCCCACCTAAGCACCATGTTCAGTCATAGTCTCACATCAAGCTTTGTGCCCACTGAATGGCACACAACAACAGTTATCCCACTCCACAAAGGGTGAGCCACCACTGATCCTGGGAACTATCGCCCTATTAGCCTGATGAGCCTGGTCTGTAAGGCCATGGAACGTATCATCATGGAACTCATAAACAAAGACATTGGTAACCTCCAAACTCTGGACCCCACCCAGTTCGGGTTTGTAAAAGGCAGATCATGCCTCCTGAACCTGATAGACTTCCTTGAGGCAGTCACCAAACTGTAGATGAGGGTAAGGTGGTTCACACAGCCTATCTTGACCTCACCAAAGCTTTCTACACCATCCCCCATTCTGGAATTATAGCTAAACTCACTAAACTAGGTATAAATCCCTACATTACAAGATGAGTTGCCAGTTGGCTCACTGACAGAACCCACACTGTAAAAGTTGCAGACTCCAAATCTGACTTTAAACCAGTGACAAGTGGACTACCAGAGGGGTTCAGTCCTGGGATCTCTCCTGTTTGGTATCTACTTCTCTGAAGTGCAGGCAAACACAGAAGTTCGCAGATGACTACAAACTAGGAGCCCTAGTTGAGTCCCCAAATGATGTGGACATCCTATAGAAGGGCCTCATTGAGACAGATGCCTAGTGTCAGAGCCATGGCCTCAGGCTAAATGCCAAAAAGTGCACTGTCATCCCCTTTGGTAAAAACTCTGTACCCATGAACTACCACATAGGCAGCAGTCTACTTAACGCTGAATGTGTGATAAGAGACCTGAGGACCCAGGTGGACAGTAGTCTCTCCTTTGATAATCACATTGCCACAGTAGTCAGGAAATCCTTCTACGTGGCACACATCACAAAAGGGTTCTCATCTAGGAAAAAAGAGGTCATTATTCCCCTGTACTCAACACTCATTAGACCCATTATAGAGTACAACGCCCCTTTTGGAATGCACTTCACAAGACATCTGCAGCAGCTGGAAAGGCTACAGAAGTACCTCACAAAGAGGATTACTGGCCTCAAACAGATGCCCTACACTGACCATCTCAAAAAACTCCAGCTTTACTCCATAGCATATCGCCTTCTCCGAGGTGATCTCTGCCTAACATATAAAGCTATGTCAAACCCAGAGCTGTTGGACATGCTACACCTAAAGAAATCCCAATCCCTCCGAGCTACACGCTCTAGGGACCCAAACCTTGTCACCACCATAAACAGGACTTGCTGGAGGGATAGATTCCTGTCCCAGAGACTTCCCATACTCTGGAACAAGCTACCCATCTATGTCAAGCAAAATTCCTCATTAGCACTCTGCAAGAAAAATCTTGATAAGTGGATGGGAAATGGGAAATAAACCCTGGGGATCACTTCTATGGCTCTGCTCAACAGGGGCACAGGAAAATAACTTTCCTGGGTGGCATAAGCCAGGGAACCTTGTTGGCTAGGCTTACTTATGCCCTTGGGCCAATAGCCTAGTACCTACCTATGAACCTGTGCACTTTGCCTCGGATTCCACTTAACAGTAGCATTACAACTGCAGCAACACCTGTAAAGAAGATAAACTTTGATTTCTGCAATTTTGTCATTTTGCATGTTATAGTTTCTGAGGTGAAAAAAGTGTTTACTTATGTGGTACTTCATCCAGGTAAGGTCAGTATCACTGACCTGCCCTCCCAACCTTCTGTCCAAAGGTTTTCGCAGGTTCTACAGTCTTGTAAATTTCATATTAAATGATGAGCATTGTTTAACATTAGCCACCATATTTGTTATTTTTCCTACTTCAGATGCCTAGTTTTATTGTAAATAATAGGAAGTTAGTGGCTGCTTGCCAACTTAACTGCCGAAAGACTTTGAAACTTTCTTATATGTAGATGCAAGTGGTATTTTCCTGTTGTGCAATGAGGTCTTCAATTGTATGTGCAGTACCTTCAAGGCAAGGCTGCTAAAGCTAACTGCATATTTAAGAGACTCCAAGGAAGCCCTCAAGTCATTTTGCTTTAGTCAGGTTAGTCCTATAAGTTCTATCCATTTTACTGGAATTTTTAGTTTGTTTTGCTGTTTGCTCTCTCATGCTCTCTTTCTTATTTTGATTCTCAAATGCTGTATTGCAGTTGTTGATTGTAATTTAGTCAGCCTTTTTGATTTGTAGTTTTTATCTTGTTGCTATTATCTTTCCATTGCGTTAGTTGTGTTTGTATCTGAAACAATATCTTCTGCATTGTTGTTTAAATTTAAATTATTTTTTCAAGAGACTATTCTAAATGGTACAGTCCAAAGGGCTAATGTGTGCTTCCTCTTTTTTTACTTGACGTGGATATATACTACATTGTCATCCTTTTCCTGTGACTTTCATGTATATATATCTATTTGTGTTGACTCAGCTTAGTGATTTTTTTTATTCTTGTTTTACAGGGAGGCATGTCGTTAATTTATCTTGTTGTGGAAGATGTCTTTCAGCTCATCAACTACTTCAGCTTTAATTACTGGCTTTTCATTGGCCTATCCATAGTCAGTCAGATTTACCTGCGGTTTAAGTTCCCAGATATGCCAAGACCTGTAAAGGTAAGCACAGTAAAAGTATTTTAAAAGGTGCTGCATGTTGGTAGAAGATTAAACAGTAGTGGCTTGCATCCTCGTATAAATAGCTTGGACATGGTGCTTCACATTTTATTTAATTTCCTTTTTTGTGGCAGAGAGGGTTGTGCTTTACATTGAATGAAGAAGGAGGGTTCCTCTTATGACTTAAATCGCATGGGTAGAGATCACAAGTAGGCCACAGAAATGTTTTTTGTACCATTCAGCTATGGGGTTTCTAGTGGGTTTGTTGCCTGCTGACCTCCCTGTGCTTGGGCAGGCAGTCCTGCTGCCTTTTGTTTTGCTTCTGTTGCTGACATACTCGCCATTGACTTTTGTAACATTTGTCACAAATTTGGCTGTTAGAAGGCTTTTACTATAGCTCTCATTTAGAAATTGTCTGTGATGGTGTGAACTCTCCTGAGTTATGTATAGAGAAGTATAATTATTCTCGGTTATTAGACGGATATCTTCTTCATACTCATTGCTGCAGTAACCTGTGGGCAGTGTCCTGTCAAGTGCACCACACCTGGCCAGCTTGGGAAAGCTCTAACTCCCTCTCCCCCTCAATGTCACTCACTATGACTACAGATAGGCTGCACACATTTTGGAGAGAGGAACAGCAGTAGATCAGAAGCTTTTTGCCTAACAGATAAGACCCCATCTAGGGATCCCTTCCTCTCATAAGTATGTTTTGAGTATTTGTGGTATTTTTTCTGATCTATCTTAACATTTAAAAAAAATGCTATTTTCAGTATTTCACTTTGAGTACTAGCTTTTGCCAATGATGTTTCATGCACACATCTGCACTCTTTGCTTTGTTTATTTAACAATCATGTGTGGAAAACTGATTTTTATGAAAATATGTATCTGGGTTGTGATGTTACAGTCAGAATTTGCATGTTGAATGCATGTTACTGTTGTAATGGAATTAGAACAGTAACATATTTCTGAAGTAGTAAGTCTGATATTTCTGACTAAAGGTTTAAGGTCTGATGACACGGTTTTCATTGTACTGTTTGTGTTTACTAGTGTGGGGACCTTTCTTGGTCTTTGGGAAGGGAAGTATGTTGTGCTTACCAGTGAAGACCCTACCCTCTCCCAATGTTAACTGAGTTTACTGTATGAGCAATCAGGTTTCTTCTCTGGTTACAGCATGGATAGTATTCACTGTCCTGTTCTTTTTGCTTCACTTGTGCCTAAGGAGGGAAAAAAGTGTAAAATTATTGCCTCAGCCTACGGTTAGTGACTCTGGCATGGCCAAACATGATTCGACAGACCACTTACCTATTGCTTTGACTCCCTTTGGTGTAGCTGTAATAGCCAGTATGGAAAAGGGGTTAGACACGTCCTTTGGGCCTGTTCCAGTACCTCTTACAGGTATGGGAGAACCAAACACTTTAGGTACAGGACTTGTCCAGGAAAAGACACCGCTTGCCAGGGATGGCTGTCCCTTGACCACTCTCCTAGAAGGAATTTTCCTAGAAAAATGAAGCAAAAACCTACAGAGCAGATGAATATGTATAATATATCATTGGCAGAGAGTGTTTTTCAGTTAGCCAGTTCTAGGTCTGTTTGCCTTTTCACAAGTCTAGTGTAGGTATTCCCAGAGAGCAGTATATGTTTTCAGATTATGAGGATTCCAACAGAGATGATGGGGGTGATTCTCCTCCTGAATCTGTTGCCCAGAAGTCTTGCACTTCAGATAGTGAACCTGACAAGTTATATCCTTTTCTGAAATTGTTGCTAGACTTGGGAATGTTTTTCTTGGGAGTAAACAGGCTCTCACAGAACAGGGCAGATTTTATGATCTATTAGAAGATGAAGTTCCTAGTCCTCCCTTTACTCCTTCCATTTTGCTGGCTTTAGAACACACTTGTAATATTGTCTGCAAGGCTCACTGGCTGCATTTCCAAATAACGCTGATAAGCAGAATATGGTCTCCCCAGATTATAAATGTCTTTATTCTCATTTCTCAGCTGACTCTGCTGCAGTAACTCCAGAAGCAATAGCTAACAGTATATCTTTGGCTTCTTCTAACCCAGTACCATCTGATAAGGAGGGCAAGTGGTTAGACAAACAAGGTAAAAGACTGATTGATTCTACTACATTAGTCTCTAGGATCATGAATTATCAGGGCTGTATTTTCCAAGTTTGTACTAAAATGTACTTATAGTTTGGAAGAATTTGCTGCTTCATTGTCTGCAGAGGGCAAGTCCTATTTGAACAAGATTGTTGCTATCTTGGCTCAGGTTTCTAAAACTTCTCTGAAAAGTGTGTGTGATTTTGCAGATACTGTGTCTAGAGCTTTTGCTCTTCTGTGGTGATGGGAGGATTTGTTTGGTTGTGTAATCCAACTTTTTCTGATGATTTCAGGTCTGAAATTCGTAATTCTCCACTTAGCTTGGATCTGGTATTTGGACTTGCAGCTACACAGATCCTTAAACAGTGGGACAACAGATGTAAATCAATATATGAAGTTTCTAGGATTTTTTAGGTACCTAGGCTCTACCCTAACAGGGCCGCTTCTCAAGTCTTTAAAGAGCAGATCAAACAGAAATCCCAGGCTAACAGTAAACAGGCCCCAAAAGAGAATGACAGAGGGGTAAATCTTCTAAACCAAATAAAAGTAGCTTTCTTAAAAGGAGTCAAGCTCCAGTTAATTAATGATTATGCTGGGAATATGATCACCTTACCCACACCTCCTGCCCCAGTTTTCCTACCTCTGTCATACCAACTGACCCTCGCCCCCTTAGCCTGGGGTCAGACAGATGGGTGTTGAAGGTGATTAAGGAAGGGTCCACTTGGCATGGGTGGACTCTACTCTTCCTTTCAGGGGAATTACCTCACATCTTACTCAACCAGACTGGACCTGTTTCCACCAGTGCTGCAGCGTATGCTAGAAGCAGTGGTCATAGAACCAGTACATACAAATTGCATGAGCAAATATTTTTATTCTAGGATATTTTGGTACCAGAGAAATAGTACACTTGGAACCTGTGTTAGATATGTTTTTTTCTCAAACTTTGTAAGAAATTTCCAAAATTTAAGCTGTTGATCATATAATCAGTGCTTACACTGCTTCATGACCATTGTTTTATGGTAACACTAGATTTCTGAAATGCTTACCATCACATTACCTGTTGCTCACAGTTTCAGGAAATGTCTAATGTTTGCTGTATCTGGATCACATTTTCAGTGCTCGGTATTACCCTTTGGGTTCTGTTCATAAAGTGCCTACCACCAGTGGTGGCTCACTACAGATTGCATGGCATCCACACTTTTCCTTATTTAAATGACTTGCTTATTTGTGTGGAGTCTTCTCCTAGATGTTTGAAGTCATTATCAACGGTGTCCAACCCTATTTAATTTCAAACTACAAAAGTCTTGGCTTTCACTCACTCTCAAAAAATATGTATATATATTTTTTTTTTGGGGGGGGGGGTCTGATTGGTACACTCTACCAAAAGGCCTTCCTTCTAAAAGAGAAGGTAATAGCTTACCAGACAATCTTTGAGTTCTTCTCAGCAGCTTCAGGCTCCTGGAAGAGAACATGATACCTACCACTTACCATGTTACACATGAGAAAAAGCCAGTTGTACCTAAGAAATTCTAAGACTCAGCACCAACACCCCTTAGGCTTGCAGATTCCTGTGCTAGGATTTGTAAGTTAAGAAGTGCAGTAGTGGAGGGATCAAATGGATCTCAATCCAGGACTCCCTTTCTCTCTTCCACTTCCAGTTCAGTTTGTCCAAATAGACTCTTCCTGTTATGCTTAGGGTGCAGTTTCTGTGGGAGTAAAAGTGCATGGTCTGTGGGACCCTTTGGACAGGACAAAGCACATAAACATGAAGAAAATGCTAACAGTGATTCAGGCCTGGAAAACTCTACATAGTCTATGGGGTCCGAGCCCTTTACAGATATTTACAAACACAACCACAGTGAAGTGGTATCTCAACAGACAAGGGGAGTACTTGGTCATACCCTCTTTGCTGGTTTGCAGTGACTGCTTGCGAGTTGACTTTTCAGCATTCTCTGACTCTTTGGGCTTCCTACATTCCATCAGAGCAGAACACTGTGGTAGACAGATTCCTCAGATCCGGGACAGACCATTATGAGTGGAAGCTCAACACAGGCATGCTGCAGGACTTGATCCATATGTGGGTAATGCCTCAAGTAGATCATATTGCCTCCTTACAAAACAGATAACTAGAAAAATTCTGTTTGAGGCATTTTTGCACACAAGCATGAAGAACAGATACAGTGTTATTCCTTTTGTAAAGGCTGTTCATGTATGCTTTTCCACCCTTTTCAATGATTTCCAGTGTACTTCTAAAGTTTCAGAAATAATTACCAAAAATCATCGTGGTGACTCCATTTTGGCTCAGGCAAAATTGGTTCTGCCTTCTGATGGAATTGGCCAAGGGTAGTTACCACAAGGATCCTGAAAGACTTTGCTCACTTAGGACAATGTGAGTTTGATAACACACCTACATCACTCAAGTATAACTGATGCCCGGATGATTCAATTTTCATACCTTTTAGTTGCATTTTTCAAAAGAATGTGCATCAGATACTAAAGGAGGCAAAAAAATGGCTACTAAACGATCTTATGTTGGCAAATGAGAGAGATTAACTAGTTAATCACAGAGGTCCCAATAGGAAAGTGGCACCTCTGGTTCTCATATATTTGCTTGAACTACTTAAAGATGGCCTATTGTATGATTCCATAAAGTGCATCTTGCAGACATCTTACCTTATCTGCCTTTGGATCCCCCTTTTTCTTCTGTTTGTTGTCAGACAGTTTCTGAAGGGAGTGTTGCAGTTGTGAGCAAATTCCCCTTCCTTGGGATCTCAGTTTTGTTGTAGAAAAACTGACGTTGGCTCCTGTTGAACCAGCTTTTCAGGTAACTTGTGGTTCATTACTTGGGAAACTTGTTGCTCTGACATCTGCAAGGTGAGTATCTGCGCTGCAAACCCTTTGGTGGATAAACTTTTTCTGGTTTGCCTACAGGGATAGGGTTGTGTTATGCACAAATTCTTCATTCTTGCTTGTTTTTTTTCTGATTTTACCTTGAATCAAGCCATTGATCTCTAAATTTTTTCCCAGAGCCACAAAACAAAGGAAAGCAGATTCTACATTGGATGTGCATAGGCAGCTCAGGTACTACCTCGACAGAATCAAGTCCATTAAGAAAGTAGAACAGCTGTTTGTTTAGTATGTTAGGATTAAGAAAGATCAGCCTGGACTAAAAACTCTATATCCATATGGTTGTCCTCTGCTATTGTTTTTCCCACCATGGTATAACTATTCCAGTCAAAGTTAAAGCACATTCTACTAGGGGCTTATTCTGTTTGATGGCAAACTGAAAAGGGGTATTGTAGAGGCAGCAACTTAATTCTCTTTTCATGCCTTCAAAAAGCAGTACAAACTGACTGCCTACTCTTGGTACAGGACAGGACCATTCTCTATGGTTCTTGAACCCTTATCCTTCCTCCTCCCAGGGGGGGTAAGCTTTGTGAATCTACCCATAGGCTAATGCAGCAGTAAAAATGACGAACATAGTACAATTGTGTAAGTCCTGCTTACTCATAACAGTCAGTGTTCACATTTCTTCAATACTGCAGTATCCACACCCACCCACCATCTTCATTTGTAGATAGTTTAGGTGGGGCACAACCTCCTTTGTAACAGTTATTTTTCTTTGGATGATTTTATGTGATTATTAACTGTTGATTGTTGGTCAGAATGAATCTACCTTCCTTTCTCAGGGCAGTAGAATACTTGAGATTTACCTCACACTGGTTGCTGATAGCTTAAACCCTTTTTGAAGGGAAGTATATCAGCAACCAGAGTGAATGAGAGGGAAAGGAGTTAGAGCTTTGGCAAGCTGGATAGGTGCTGTGGCCCTGGCCTTGGCACTGCCTGTAGTCTCATGCAGCAGGGAAGAAATTTGAACATTTACTTTTATGGGTAAGTAGGACTAGCACAACTGTGCTTTGTGGCACATCTCTGTTGGCCTAAATGCATGTTATAAATATACAAGTATACCCAAACTGCTACTTTCTTTTTAAGTTGAGTTAAGCTATGTTGGTGTAACAGCTGCAGATAAATGGTGATTTCTTTTTTTGTTTTATAACACTTGAGCTGAACAAGTAAAAGCCTCCCACTTCATTTCTGCTTATAGCCCTGCTTTGAGGTTAAGGTAACAGTGTAGAGTTCTTGAGGCAGGCATATACCATAGTCCTCAGAGGGGATGTAGATGATGGCCTCTCCTGGAAGTAAATCAGGGGTTTTGTTCCTACTCCAGAAGCAGAAGTGATTCTGCATTAAAGGGTCTCAGCTTAGATACCTTGCTCCTTCTGGGTTTAATGGCAACTACAGTCTTCACAGTGTCTTGTACACCTGTAAATGTGTGTGTTGTAGTGGGCTGTCAATGTGGCAGTGGCTGCAGAGTCCACCATGTGTTTATAGTCTACTTCTGGTATTAGACTCACGTTGCCAAGCCTTGTAGTGGTGGATGGTCTCCAGCAATCTCATCATACGTCTTCTCGTCTTGCACCCAAATCCAGCAGATGTTCTGATGTGACTGATGCTTCACCAGTGGGGTGGTGAGCCGACAAAATCTACTCCACCTTGAAGAGAAGTGGACTCCGGAGAAGTGTTCCTGTAAATGTCTGGAGATTTGAGCAGTTCTCCATGGTTTGGTTGCTTAGGAAGGTCTTCCTGAATTTTAGTCTTATTCTGATCTGGTCCAAAAGCCAGCACATCATGTGGTACCTGAACATCGTATGCTCTCCTAGCCCCTTAGCAGACAGTCAATGCAAGTCTGAGAGTGGGCCATAGATAAAGGCATCACACTTTGAACCCTTCATAGGCAGTTTAAGTCACTTTGCTGGTAGACTTTTCTGGGTGTTCTACAAGTAAGATTCCCCAGATATTCAACTGTTTGTCTGTCACCTCTGAGAATATGGAGTCCCCCTCTTGTTCCACACAGCAAGACAAATAGGTGCTAGCTATGGAAGCCATCTCTCCCTCATGCTAGAGGAGAATCATTTGTGCTTTCCATCCACTTCCTCTGCTTCTGAGTATCATTTCAAAATTCAGAAGGGGAGGGTGAGGAGGACAACCAAAACTCATTTCCATCACCCCTTGGTTGCTGAGAATAGTATAGTTTCAGATCTACAGTAGGACAAGGAATCTTGTCAGTACAAGACAGTCTTCTGGTATTCCTTGACCAGCTCTTGACACCACATTTGGAGAAGGTGACCGCAGGATCTACTTCAGGACATTGTTTCTGGCAGTTAGGGCTGAGGAAGAGGTCTGTGAGCTGCTAACAAGTAGCTTCCTGTAGCCCAGGGTTTAATTCCCTTAGCCAGTATTTGCCTACTGTCTGACTCTGAGCTAGTCACTTAACAGACAGTGCTGCTGCTGGTCTGTGTCTGGATAAGGGCCATGTAAATCAGTGCTGTACCCCAGTTAATAAATAATAAATTCCGCTGATCCCCTAGCCACCTACCCTTTTGCCAGCTGGTGATAAGAATCTGAGGTTTGGGTTCTGATAATCATTCTTCCTCATAGCCTTAACCTCTGATTGGTGCATTTCTGCTTTCTAGCTATATTATCCAGAGGACCATAACTTGTAAAGGCTGGGTTTCTGTAAGGACAGCAGCAGTTAATGTACTCATACATCTACAGTTACAATGAGCTTGTAACACAGCTGTAATATCCCTGCTAAAAATGGTTTGAGATGTTCAGTTAACCTCTTCCTGTATTTTCTGGTGGTACTGACAGTAGAGGAGATCTGCGGTGGTGGTGCTGCGGTAGCGTTGTCGCCTCACAGTAAGACGCTGACCGGTTTGACTCTCAGCTAGAGTGTCTTCTGTGTGGAGACATGCGTGAATGGGCGTACCTTCGTTGAAGGTTATGCGTTAGGGCTGGCAACTCAGCACGTAAAAATCAACTGCCAGTCATTAGCGGACCGGAGTTCCGCTGTGGCGACCCCTAATCGGGAAAAGCCGAAAGACACAACAACAACTGACAGTAGAGGAGATCTGGTATTCTTCATAACTTTGTCAGTGCCCACTGTTAAGTTCCTATCGAAATTCAAAAGACCAGAATTACCTCTGAATACCAAGACTGCAGGTGTGAATAAAGGAAATACACACTTAAGCCTGAGGTTACTGTACTACACAGTGTTTTTCTTACTCAGAGCTGCAGTGATCTCAGAGTTAGCATTTATAAACAACATGGTATGGGGTGAAGGGAGCTATTCATCTATGCAAAAACACTTTATTGGTGATGCAGAGGTTTTGAGAATTGCTGTATTTTTCTCATATTACAGTTTATTTTTCAAAGTTATGGGTCTCAGAATCACAGTTTTCTCCTTTTTTGGTGCGAGTGCGCTATACTATTTAACATTCTACACCCAGAGCTGTGTTTATTTATTTTTTATCTTAAGAAGGGTTTGCATATATCAGACAGGCTTCTACAAATGCACTGTTTTGTCATCGGAAAGACTTGAAGTTAGTGGTCACCTAGTACATGTTTCAAGAGTGTTTCCATGACCAAGCATCTGTACCATGTTAACTTTATGATTAGTGTATATCTTTGCCAGTCATTCTTATGTATGGAATACAATTCTAGGAGTAGAAAAGCCCTTTATAAGGCTTTTCCTTTTGGAATTGTATCCTGAAGTCTAATTTGTGGACTCTAAGGTCATTATTCATCCCTTGGTTTCTTTTGGGACACAGCAGAAGACGTATAATGGTCGCGGTGGTGGTGCTGCGGTAGCGTTGTCGCCTCACAGTAAGACGCTGTCTGGTTCGATTCTCAGCTAGAGCGTCTTGGGCGTACCTTCGTTGAAGGTTGTGTGTCAGGGCTGGTAACTCGGCACGTAAAAATCAACTACCAATCATTAGCGGTCCGGAGTTCCACTGTGGCAACCCCTAACCGGGAAAAGCTGAAAGACACAACAACAACAGAAGACAATGGTAAGATAACAGATGGTGAGTACTTAAAGCTGATTTTTGAGAACCCACTCTTCGGTTCTGTTTGGAAAATTAAGACTACCACAACCCTTTTAAGAAAAAACTTTGCAGTTTTATACCACATCTGTTAATTGTGTCTTCTTAGAAGTATAACCTCCCCTTCCATTTCAGATTTGTGCTAAAACTGGAGATCCTGGTGGAACTGTCCTCCTAAAGAACACTATTCAAGGACCAGAGAAGTGTAACAGCAGAGGAAAAAAAAAATGAGAGAGAAATTACAGGAAAAGCAGGATCTATACTGTCCTAGCACATGTCCTGAGCTGCATTGTCTGCTTCTGCCTCTTAGTTCATAGGTAGTTACTACACATACTACCCAGGAAATTGTTGTGGAGCCCAACCTAAATTTCCAGTTGCCCCACAGCACTGTCTGGTTAAGTTACTTGATCAAGATTGCATATTATACCATGACCCCCCATTAATATTCCAAAACGTGCACGCTGATTGGTCAGCGTGCACGTTGTAAATCGACTTATACTAATGGAAAAAGTTCCGGTCACCCGGACTTTTTCCATTAGTATAAGTCTTTTTTAAAACACTGTCTCGCTATGTTAAAGGAGTTTAACATAGTGAGACAGGTTTAAAAAAAGCAACGGAGATCTCTGTTGCTTTTTTAAAGCTGTCTCGCTATGTTAAACTCCTTTAACATAGTGAGACAGTGTGTAAAAAGCAATGGAGATCTTGCTTTCTCCTTTGCTTTTTTTTTTTAAACCTGTCTCGCTATGTTAAATGGGTTTAACATAGCGAGACATCTTTAAAATAAGCAATGGAGATCTCCGTTGCTTATTTTAAAGCTGTCTCGCTATGTTAAACCCATTTAACATAGTGAAACAATTTGTAAAAAGCAACGGAGATCTTGCTTTCTCCGTTGCTTTTTTCAAAACTGTTTTGCTATGTTAAATGGGTTTAACATAGTGAGACAGCTTTAAAATAAGCAACGGAGATTCTCTGTTCCTTTTTTAAAGCTGTCTTGCTATGTTAAACCCATTTAACATAGAGAAACAGTAAAAAGCAACGGAGATCTTGCTTTCTCCATTGCTTTTGCCCACAGCTCTGATGTACTGCGTAGGCATACGCATGCGGAGTACATCAGAACTCCCGCAGAATACCAGACAGCTGCGGAAGGGCAGCAAGGAGTCATTATACAATACCATTATTTAAAAAAAGTAATTATTTTTTTTCTTAAATAATGTCATTGTATAATAGCAATAACCCACTTCTGGGTGTGGGTAATGTGGATTTACCCACGGTAGGCTTTGTTTGGCCACTTGGGCTTCACCCTCGTGACCAAACCACGCCAACCCGTGGGTAAATCCAGCATTACCCACACCCAGGCATGGGTTATTGCTATAGTATCTAACTTAAAGCTGAGGGAATCAAACCCTGTACCACAGAAGACAGATCATTAACAGCTTGTAGATTCATTCCTCTGTGCTAATTGCCAGCCCTGCTAGGCTTACTTCAGACCGATTGTGAAGCATTTTCTATTCTGAAGTCTGGAGCTTTTCTCCCCGGGCCTCCGCTGAAAATAGACATAAATCCAGTTGGACCAGCCCGGTCAACAAATGTAAAATAAATAAATTAAATTTTCAAGCTAGAGCATGTTAGAAATTGACCTGTACACAGTTAACACTGTCCTTCAAAGGTTTTGCTTCCTGTGACAAAACATAGGAGAATGTGTCACAAATGTATTTCTTCAACCAGATTGTGACAGCGCAGTGGTGCAGCGGTAGCGCTGTTGCCTCACAGCAAGAGGTTCTCCAGTTCGATTTTCTGCTGAGGTGCCTTCTGTGCGGAGTCTGCATGTCCTCCCTGCATTTGTTTGGGTTTCCACCGGGTGCTTCGGTTTCCTCTCACGTTAAAAAGACGTGTCTGAAGCATTTCTCCCCGGGCATCCACTGAAAATTGACTTTGTTCAAAGTTGGACTTTCCCAGTAAACAAATGTTAAATAAATGTAGGTTTCCACTTCTTTATTCTAGCTTTTCTTCTGATCATTTACCCAGTTGTAAAGTTTCAATTAAAAAGGGCGAAGAACATACATGTCACATTGTTCTTTAAATTATTTTATTTGTTGTTTATTTTTCAGGTTAGTCCACTTGGCTTAGCCTGTTTATAGGGGAAACTGACAGAAAAGTTCCAAACATTTAACAGAAGTATCATTAAGCTGAAAACATTTTATAATAGCAGTATAATGAAAAAAAAAATGCATTAAAATAGAATGATACTATACTTTGACTCCATGATTCTGCTGTTTTTTAGTACGAAAACACTATTTGAAAATATTTATTTATTGACATTTGTTAACTGGGTTGGTCCAGCTGGGTATTGTGGCCCATTTTCACTGGAGACCCAAGGAGAAAAGCTCCAAGAAAAAGAAATTATACATACAGAGAAATTAATAACATTTGCCTTAATGTGAGGAGGAATTGAATAAAAATGTCAAAAAAGACATTTTGAAGACAGCAAAACTGGTGACATGTACGTTAACATGTGATTAACATGTTTTCAACTATTGAAATTATACAATAGTATTTAAAAGACAAAAGTAAAAAGAAATAAACTTAAACACTTGTAGTTATGTCTATCCTATGTTATCAGGGTTATGATTTATTTACATATTTACAAAAATAATTAGTTCCAATCAGATTTAAGTATTAAGTAGAAACAAATATCATCAAGTAGCGGGAAAACTTTGTAGAGAGGAGGGTAGTGAGAGATGTACTCAAAGGAGGGGAGGGAGGGTTTAGGTTGGGTCCTGACAGAGACCGATTTTGGAGTTAAGTAGATGGAGTTTTAATTTTTCTTTAAAGTGGAATGGGTGAATGGTGGAGCATATGTCCTTAGGACGTTTGTTCCAAGTTTGGGCAATGGAGTATTTATATAAGAGTTTGCCTACTGCTTTTTGTGGTTGGTAGGTGTGTAGTAGTAGCCAATTTGTGGTATGAAGAGTACGAGGAGGTGTGTAGATAGAGATGAAGGACGCAAGTGCAGGACAAGATGAAGGTTTATAAAGAACGAAGTATAGCATTTGAAGTTGACAGCAGCAGTAGATGGGGGAACTCAAGCCAGTGGAGGGATGTAAGGGGCAAGCAGTGATGAGTATTGTATGGAGTGTTTGTAATATCATACGGTAGTATGTGTGTAACATTACCAGTAACGGTATTTTCCGTCAGTTGTCTGTGTTGATTGCTTAGTACAAAAGATACTAGACAACTAAGCAATGGAATGTAATATATACAGTTAATTACCCGCACAGTAACTTTAAGTATTGATGGTACTAGATTGGAGAGTAAACGTTATGTCCTTTGGTTTGCTTCTCAAATGTATGATGTAATGGCCTTGAAGAAGATTGACTGCTGTAACCATTTATTTTTTGCTTTCTATATAATATACGTACATATATGTGTGTCAGGATTATTTTTGATGGAAGTTAATGACTGACCAGCCCGGATAATAATGGGAAGTTTGTTTTAGTCTTGGAAGCAGTGTGAAATGTATCTGTCACGTCAGGTTCATAGATAAGTAAGCAATTGTTCTGCAGACTATTTCAAGCCTAGATAAAAAACCTTATTCAAAATTTCCCTCTAACTTGAAGGAGACCAAAACTAGATAAACCGGGAGAGAAATTGAGGCTGCCCATCTAGTTATCTAGATTTACTTTGGAGCTGGCAAGAGTGGTGCACTGCTTGATATGTAGTAGAAGTTTGTTCCACAGGTAAAAGATACATTGGGATAAGAATCTACCACAACGTGTCTTATCTGCTAATGAAGGGTTAGTTCCTTTAAGTATGTGGTGTGCCAAGATCAAATAGGCTTGGCTCTTTCATAGTGCGGAAGGCTAGACATAGATGTTCATGAAGGAGTCTGTAGGAGAGTGAGTACAGAGAGTGCTGCCAGTCTCTCCTGATAACTTAAGATTTTTCAGACCACTGATCTTTTTAGTTATGAATCTCTGTGGTGTTTCAAGTTGTGTGATATGTTTAGATAAATAGATGCCAAAAGGTGTATTATATTTAATAATGGGTCTGACAAGATGAGCGTAAAGGGGAATTAAGAAGACTTTGAATTTAGTGGAGATGCCTTTGAAATTAGATGGGCCTGATAAGACTTTTTGAACTACTGTGGAGACATGAAGGCCAAATGATAAGGAATTAACGAGAGTAACCGGATCCTTTACAACAGTTGTCCAGTTGGAATGTTGCATCTCTTATTCGGTAAGTGGAATTGTTTTGCTTACCAAAATTAACTTTGTTAGATTTTTTTACACTTGGTTTTAGACCATTGTCCTTGCACCATTGGTAACATGGTCTAAGCCACGTTGGAGCAATTGTGAGCTAGCTGAAGATCTTGATGGAATAAAATAAGCGCATTTTACGGTCACTTGCAAACTTAGTTAACCATAGGCCTGAAGTGCTGGTCTGAGAAGTATATACCAAATAGGAGAGTCCAAAACTGGGCTCTGTTGAACACCACTGATAACTGACTTACTTTAGAAGTGGCACCTACTACTCTCCTCATGGGTTCTGTCAGACAACTGGTTAGCTGTCCATCACATGGTATAAGGATTTATATTCAGATTTACAAGTCTGTCAGTAATGCTTGCAAGGAGGATAGTGTCAAAAACATTGGCCAGGTCTAGGTATGTTGTATGCACTGCGTAACCACTATCGACTGCTTCAGTTTCTTTTTTAAAGAAATTAATGAGGGTAAAGAGGGCAGGACCTTCCATTGATAAAGCCAACTTTGTAGTGTTGATATTTATTTTTACTGTTAGGTTCCCTGATGTGCTGTCAGCTCTACCAGCAGTGCATTTCAGACATAGAATCAAATGGAACTAGAACATGTTCATCGTGTTTCACTGTGCAGTCATGACTGTAGGGTTCTCCCCTGCCGGCAGGCAGCCCCAGATCGGCCAGAATCCCAAAGTCTGGGTCTGGCGTCGGCTGTTCAGCCATGCTCCCTGACGTCAGAGCGCCAGGAGTACAAAGCTGACAGCCGACGCCATCTTCTCCAGTCTTTCTTGCCGTGCGGTGATAGCAGTTCGCAATTGCCGGTCGGCTGACTCCTGATGAATTTTACTGATATACTTCGGTCCGAAGACTTTCTTCTCCACTCAAAGCTAAGTACCCTGTTGGGGAAACTTTTTTCTTGCTCCACTCCGATGTCAGAAAAAGTTAATAAATGTATTTCATGTGGGAAGCAAATACATCATAAGGATTTTCATTCTTACTGTATTCCTTGCTTGGGCCCTGACCACGACGTAGCTAGTTGTCGGTTTTGTGCTAGATTCAATCAACGTACAATTAAGCGAAGGTACGATTTTGCTTTTCATTACTTCGGTAGGCATTTTAACTACAAAATGTCGTCGGATACGGTCCGGGCTACCGGAGTTCACAAACGTCGCAAGGATAAAGACAGGCCTCCGAGGTCCAAATCTGATGATAGCGCACAAGCGGAGCCAGCTTCAGGTTTGGCCGTTGTCAGTGAGGCGCTTTTGCAGCCCCTGTCGTCGGCCATTTCAGAACCGATGGCCGAAACGGACTCTCATGAGGAGCCAACCAGGCCTTTAAATATTTCTGTTGCAGGACCTTTGGACAATGCTCCTTCGGATGGGTCCGGAGCCGCTGTGCAGGTACCGGCTTCCGAAGGGGTTTTCAGGCTTACTCAGCTACTAATAAAAGCAAAGACAAAGGCAAAGACTCCTTCAAAATCAAAGACTTCTACACAGGCTTCTTCTGAACCGGCTCCCAAGTCACAGAAACAGTTACTCAAGATGGCGGAGGATTTACTTACTATGATTAGGGGTTCTCATCCCCCTCCAGACAAAAGGCCAAGGCAGGATGTTTCTTATGATTCCTCTGATCAGGCTTCTGTTTCCTCAGTTTTGTTCTTCTGATCAGGAATATTCTTTCCCTCCTTATGAGGATTCTGATGCTGAAGAATCCATTCCTTCAGCTTCTCCCCCTGAGGATTTCTCTTTTGGGGAAACTTTGCATGAAATGAGGGAACATTTCCACTGGGAAGGACAGGAGTATTCGGAATCCAAGAAAAGGCTGAGGGAATTTCTTCTTCCCCAACGTAGACCCCTGGCTATTCCTCCTGTTTTGGATATTGTGGATGATGCCTTTTCGGAGGCTAACTTAACCCCTGACTCTTTTCCTCCTGCTCCTGTGAAGCCTGATAGATATTACAGGGTTCCTGATTCCCATCAGTTTTTATACAAGAACCCTTCTGCTGACCCTGAAACCATTTCTCAGGGTCCTAAGGGAGCTAAGGCCGCTTCTGCCAAAGATCCTACTCGTACTGAAAAGGATTCTCGATCTTTAGAAAGATGGGGCAAAAAGGTGTACACTTCTGCTACTTTGTCCATTAGGGCTTTAAACTGTCAGTTTCATATGTTTAAATACCAGCAATTTCTATTGTCTGTCTTAAAACAAAAGCTTACTTCCATTTCTGCCTGTGCAGATGATAAGGAATTTCATGACTTATTGCATGCCACTGAACAGGTTGGGAAGCATGGTTTACACTGTGGATTTGATGCCTTGGAGGCTTCTTCTAGGGCTGTGGCCTCTGGCACAGTCATTAGGAGGCATGCATGGCTAAAGGAACAAAATTTACCTGAACCGGTAAAGGCAAAATTTTTGGATGCTCCTGTTCAGCATAATGTTTTGTTTGGATCGAAAGCTGAAGAGGTGATTAAAAAGATGGAGGATAAGGCGAAATCCATGCAAACAGTTAAAGATTTCTTACAAGTACAGCCTCCTAGATTTAGCAGGAATTGGCCTTCAAAAAAATTGGTCCTTTCCCACTTCAGACGGGCCTCAGAGGGGTAGATGCAGATGTTCCAGAGGGAGGCCTCAATCACAAGCTGCTTATAGACCAAGACAGTGGACTGCTTCCACCCCTAGGGGAGGAGAGGACAGGTCACAATCTCAAAGGAAACAAACTCAATGACTTCCTCTGTGGGGCTACAGGAGCTTCTTCCCTGGAAGCCCCTCTCGGAGGAAAACTCTCTCTTTTTTATCAAAATTGGACTCTAATAACCCAAGACAAATGGGTTTTGGATGTGGTTTTAAGAGGTTACAAATTCCATTTTCATACCTTGCCAAGGCCAAGCGGATGGCCAGACCTTCCAAAACATCAATGGATGGAGGCCTTAAACCAGGTGGAAGCTCTTTTGGCTATGAATGCCATAGAACTGGTTCCTCTTTCAGAGATGGGAAAAGGGTTGTATTCAAGGCTCTTTTTAGTCCCAAGGAAGCAAAACTCATGGAGACCCATTCTGGATCTGTCGGTCTTGAACACCTTTCTAGAGATTCCAGATTTCAAGATGCTTACTCTACAGCAGCTACTTCCAATGCTGTCCAAAAATGCATGGATGGTAACTTTGGATTTAAAGGAGGCATATTTACACATTCCCATCAGGCAGGATTGCAGAAAATACCTCCGGTTCAAAGCCGGATCGAGGCACTTTCAATTCTCTGCGCTGCCCTTTGGATTATCTACTGTGCCCAGGGTCTTCACCAAATGCCTGGCACCAGTAGTAGCTTATTGCAGACTCAAGGGAATTAAAATTTACCCTTATCTGGACGATTGTCTAATTCAGGCAGACAGCAAGGATGTTTTACTCCAGCATCTAGAATTTGTACAGAACCTCCTCAAGTTCCTGGGATTCTCTGTAAACATAAAAAAGTCAAATTTGACACCATCGCAACAGATAACTTTTCTGGGTGCCCTTCTAAACACCACAACCCAGATGGCATTTCTGACATCTGAAAAACAGTTACAGCTGGCTTCAACTTTCAGAACCTTGGCAACTTTAACTCATCTATCTGCAAGGAAATTCCTGCAGGTTTTGGGTTACATGACCTCCTGCATCCTTCTCGTACCATATGCAAGACAACACATGAGGAAAATACAGTGGTACCTAAAAAGTGTATGGTCTCAGCATTGCCACAGTTTAGACATACTGATCTCCGTTCTTCCTTGCCTTCAAAAAGAATTTCTTTGGTGGTCCAGGGCATGTGCTCTAAACAAAGGGAAGCCCTTCCGTCTGCCTCCTGCCTCTCAGATTCTAACCACGGACGCCTCGGATTATGCTTGAGGAGCCCATTTTCAGGGCAATTGTTTGCAGGGCCTTTGGACAAAGGATCAGAAGCACCTGCATAACAATTTAAAGGAAATGTTAGCCGTTCAGAAAGCTCTGTTGGCCTTCAGGAATCTTTTACAACCGGGACAACTGTTAATACGGACAGATGACACCACAGTTATGTGGTACATAAACAAGCAAGGGGGATCTCATTCCTACCCCCTTTGCAGACTAGCCATGGATATATGGGACAAAGCTCTATCTTGCAATCTGGATCTTCAAGCTCAGTTTCTACCAGGGAAACAAAACTTCCTGGCAGACAGTCTGAGCAGACATCTTTTGGATCCACACGAGTGGATGCTGGACACCAACATATTCAGGATGATAACTGCACTCTGGGGATGTCCTCACATAGACCTCTTTGCATCCCATCTCAATCATCAGCTACAGACTTTTTGCACCAGGATTTTCCACACAGAAGCTTGGAGAGTGGACGCCCTGTCATTCAGTTGGAGGAACCTCTCGGGATATGCCTTTCCGCCTCTCCCTCTTCTTCCACGGGTTTTATTGAAGATAAAACAGGACAAGCCCAAGATGATCATCTTGCTGGCTCCAAATTGGCCTTGGCAGTTTTGGTATCCAACTCTAAAAAAACCTATGCCTGGAGCCCCCTTGGGTTTTACCTCAGTCTCCAAACCTTCTGTCCCAACATCAGAGTCAGGTTCTACACTCTCATGTCAGAACTCTCAGCCTGGCGGCCTGATTAATCCAGGGCCTTTGATTTCTTCTTTACTGCCCAAGCAGGTTATGGATGTCATTTTAGAAGCCAGACGTCCTAGCACTAGAAAATCATATGCAGGAAAAGATTTTGTTCCTGGATGCAGGCTCAGGATTCTGATCCTCTTCTTCCCAACATTACTTTAATTTTACTTTACTTGACAGATCTATTACACAAGGGTCTCTCTTTCTCTTCCATTAAAATACATGCCTCTGCTATTTCTGCTCATTATAACACGGACCCTCCCATCTTTTCCTACCAGCTCATGCGACAGTTTCTCAGAGGAGCTAAGAACTTAAGACCTCCTAGATCTCCTCCTATTCCTGCTTGGGATCTCAACTATGTTTTGGAAAAACTAACCTTGCCTCCTTTTGAGCCTGCTGCTTCTTCTGACATCAAGTTTTTATCTTGGAAGACAGCCATCCTGTTAGCCCTAACCTCTGCCAGGAGGGTTTCAGAGTTACAAGCTCTAATGGCTGTGGAACCATATATTATTTTTCATCAAGACAGGGTATCTTTGAGGACTAATCCTACCTTCATGCCTAAGGTGGTTTCCAAAGTGGCTTTAAATCAAACTATACACTTGCCAACCTTTTTCCCCACTTCTCAAAATAAAGGGGAAAGGATCTTACATTCCTTGGATGTACACAGACAGCTACGTTTTTACCTGAACAGAACCAAGGACATCAGAAAATCAGAACAATTGTTTGTTCCTTATGCTTCCAGTTCCCAAGGTAAAGCCATTTCAAAACAGACCATTTCTAAATGGATTTCTCATGGAATCAGATTTTGTTATTCTCACCATGGAAAGCAAATCCCAGGGAGTATACGGACTCATTCAACCAGACCTGCTACCACTTCTGCGGCCTTCCTCAGGCGAGTTTCTACCAAGGATATTTTGGAAGCTGCAACTTGGAGTTCAGTGCATACATTTTCTAAGCAGTACAATCTACCTCTCTACTCTAAGTCTAGGGCAGGCTTTGCCTCTGCAGTCTTGCAGGGCCTTTTAGCCGCCCCTTCCTCTTTATGACCACCTCCCTTTCTTTCAGCTTTGGGGATTCTACCCTACAGTCATGACTGCAACAGTGAAACACGATGAACATAGTACAGTTGTGTACACCTACCATAAATGTAGATGTTCGAGTGTCTTCACTGTTGCAGTCTGGGTTTCCCTCCCTCCTGTCCCCTCTTATTTTTACTTTTGTGTATTTCCTTTTTTTACCATTCTTCTGAGGTGTATTTGCAAAGGTTATGGGACCTTTTTCATTTTGGGACTCCTGACATCTGAGGCAAGAAAAACTGGAGAAGATGGCGTCGGCTGTCAGCTTTGTACTCCTGGCGCTCTGACAGGGAGCATGGTTGAACAGCCGACGCCGGACCCAGACTTTGGGATTCTGGCCGACCTGGGGCTGCCTGCCGGCAGGGGAGAACCCCACAGTCATGACTGCAACAGTGAAGACACTCTAACATCTACATTTATGGTAGGTGTACACAACTGTACTATACTTTGCCTTATAGACAAGACAGATGTCACCTCTAACTAACCCATAAGAAACAGAATGGAGTGATGGCTTTTGATACATTTTTAAATAGTTCAGTTATCCAACTATGACTTTTTTGTAAGGAGTTGTAGCTTTTCAGGTTCTTTCAGGTCTCTTGCTTGAGTGTTACAAAGTGCAGCTTTAAAGTCTGATCAGTGAGGTATACAGTGATATAGTCAACTCTTTGGCGCAACTAGGCATTGAGAATTAGGCTGCAGACTATTTTTTTCCCTAATGTTGGCAGGTGAGCACTGGTCAAATTTTTCACTCTTAACCTTGAATCTTTAGTAATCGGAATGGTTTGACTATTTTTTGTGTAATCATAATTTGTCCTTTTTTCCAAGTCTCATGATGTTACATTTGTTGATCCCTGAGCTGCAGACCTTAAACTCTTTGCTTTATGGAACTTTTGATGCTGGGAAACCACTTGCTTCCTGTTTTTTTTTTTTTAAACCAAAACTCATGTTTTGAAAAATGATTTAGAATATCTCCAGAATTACACAAGGTAGAAAAATGTAAGTTCTCCATTAGATGTTAGCCTGTTCATTGGTTTCACTATCATATCCGTATGGTGGCACATATTTTGTACTGCAGATTTATTAAAGAAAACTAATACTTTTTTCAAAAACATACTAGTACTATGCCAAGACACAAAGTGGTATGTCTGTCTGGCTGTGCATGATAGGCCTGTAGTATCAGCAGGAGAATTATTTATATCTTCACAAACATTTCAATGATATATGAGGAGACCAGCAGGCATAACCACTGTTTTCTAATATTTGATGAAGTATGCTTGTAATATTTTCTGAATATTTAGAAACAAAAGTATTAATCTACAAAACCTTGAATGCTGGATGGCAAGTTGTAGTGGCAAAGTAGTTTACCTTACTGGCAACATTTATTTGCTTGTAGGTCACACAGCTTTTATTTCATGCAGATATGAAAATATTTCTATATTCATAACTGCTTTATCACACAATCACTTGTACTACATCTCTTCATGTTGCCCACCATGTTTTACTGATAGTCACTGCTTGCATAGGCTGCTCTAATATAATACTTTCACACTTCATGTTTGCAATAGGAATGGAATTAAGGAAAGCATTTTATGTTTTTACATTTTTTTTCCAAACACTTCTCAGTAATTCATGCCTTGTATATCCCAGGGTGACTGTTTCATAGAACACACTTAAAATCATGTCACTCTGCAGTTGTTAACATATTCCCTAATTTACATGATATACATGACAGAGGAGTCTTAATATTTGGCTATCAGTATTGATAACTTACTTCTCAAGCAAACCATTATCTCTGGATTTGTGTACCTTACCTGACTTGTTTAACTGTCATTTTTTGTAGGACTCCCACTGATTGCTTAGGCTCCACTTTCAACAACGCACTGTCACACTCGTGATTTGCCTTTTTAATGAAAATATGGAGAATATTTTTTCTCAACTTTTCCAGACACTTGTCTTGAGACCTTTCAGGACTCTGTCTTTCTGGACAAAATGAGTAGTGCGAAAGCAACAAAATGTGGCAGTCAGTTATTGATTTAATTAGTTTTGTGTAAAGTGGAACAGTGATCTCTCTGTTACTCACTATAAGGTGGGCAGTGCAGTATGCCTTATGGATGGTACCAGATTTAAAATCAAAGACTTGCAAGGGCAGCTCCCAGAACACAGAGACCAAGTATGCAAAACTAGAGGCCAGTTAAGTTCAAGGTCACTGTGCCTTAAAGTGTTCCCTTTGCTTTGAGATATGATCTCAGAGTTAATGTATAAATAGCGATAGTGTGGGGCTGCAGGGCCACCCAAGCTAAAATCAGCTTTAAAGAAGAACAGCAGTTATTGATATTAACCATTGCTCTGTTTTGCTGCTTTTTTGTAATTGTGAGACAAGGAATGAGGGGTCTCAGAATTGCACTAAAGAGTTCTTACAGAGTACATTAGCAGCATATACTGGTTGACGTTTAGTTTGTAATCACTGGAGACATCAAGATTTCTTTATCCGGTGTCAGTAGTTGACTTTTAAGGCAATATAGAGAAATTATTCTTTTCAAAGGCAAATTTGCTGCAGTTTTTCACATTATAAATTTCTGTATACCATTCATGGATGATTTGGGCACCTTTTGCAGGGAAATTTTAGTCCCAAGTTTTCAGTCATCTGCATTCCTGGTAAGCCAAATGGAGTCAGTTTGACTTCCAGAAAGAAGATTCCAAAGAGCAATGGTGTCAGTATAGATTCCAGAGAGACCCCACTGGTTAATATGCAGGTTAAAGAGCGAAGGCTCCCAATCCTGACTTGTTACATTCTGCCATGGTCCTCTTATGTACACATGCAGTTGAAGCTTCATTTACATCAAGTCCCCAATTTAGTAAATTAATTGTGGGCTTTTTGTGATTGCATTGGTGTGAGTGGGAGTGCCCTTATTATCTCTCTTAACTATTAACTGGGAATCCCATCCCACTATTAACTGGGAATCCAATAAGACACCAGGTGTACATGCACAAAGATTACTGGATTTTGTAAACATAAACTCCCCGGACCAGATAGTTAACATACCAACCAGGGGTGCAAACATACTGGATATGGTCCTCATTTAATATGGGAGACTGCTGCACACCACCTAATGTAATGTCTTCCCTGGTAAGGTCAGACCACAAAATGGTCTACTTTGAAGTAAAAATAAAACCTTGAGCCCCAGCTAAACCTTGAGTATTCAGGAACTATTCTAAGGCTAACCTCCTGCTATTAAGTGAGAACCTGGCAACATTTCATGCCTCCTTAAACCCTGAAAAACAATGCTGCCTATGCAGAACTGTTTGCAGAAACCCTGTACAAGCATGTTAATAGCTCCATAGAGACAGTTGTACCCACTAGGAAGAAGTACAGAACTAACTCAAAGAACAAGCCACACTGGTGGAATCGCAAAATCAATAGGCTGTATAACAGGAGGAAGAAAATCATGGCAAATATTAGGAGGTGCAGCACCCAATAGGATAAACACACTCTCATCAAACTAAACACACTCTCATCAAACTAAACAAACAACTCAGAGGACAAATAGTCTACAAAGGCCAAATTTGAGGTATGTTTGGCTTCTCAGGCCAAGGATAACCACAAAGCATTCTTTAGCTATGTCCTCAACCTCAAAGGCAATAGACAATTATGTGCAGAGCTTATTATAAGTGGAGCCACCTATACTGAGCCAGAAGATATAGCAAACCTCCTGGCTGATAAATTCAGCTCCAACTTTACTCCTCTCTCCCCCTCAACCTTTCCTCAAAAAATATCAAATGTAACTCCCCCCTAGTATCACTAGAGAACAGGTCCTTAATGCTCTCTCTAAGACCAAGAATACTGCATCACTGGCCCCAGGCAATATCCCATAATGCCTTTTATCTCCAACAACTGGAAAGGCCGCAGAAATACCTCACTAAAACTTAAGTTACCTACTTTCACATCTAACTTCTCTAGTGCACATTGCAGTGTTTAGGATAAACCATTTTTTTTCATCTTACATTTAAGCATCCCTGTGACTAGCACTTGCTCTAATACCTGCTGGAAAGCACTAGGAAGCCTTAAATGGATACAAGCACTCAATTCTCCTTATTAATAAGGAGAAATTAATCATAGGCACTAAGCAGCCTATAATTGCAAAGTACCTCGCTAAGGTAAGGGAAAACAGCTCCTTTACTTTTCAAAAAAGCACCAAACCAGGCATGTCCAAGGATCAGCTTCCATTGATTTCTCCTGTCCACCTGGTGAATCTGGGCATACTGGGGCAATACAGCAATTGCCTCATGTACACAGACAACCCTCTTCTCCTACCACCCAACACTACAACCTGCGAGAGATGCACTTAAAGCTCTCTCCGCCCAAGATTGTGCTAGACATTCAAGAGGAGAAGGTTAACACCTGCACTACACCTCAAGCAACACATAGCCCTTCTAAACTCACACCAACACCCACACATAGCAACACTAAATCCACATATGCAGTGGCCCTTAACTGTAATCTGCACAAGCAACAAGGACCTCCGAAGCTGAAACGCAAATAAACACCGATCACAACCAAAGTGTCACATAGCTCACAACACCAGTGTGCCACCCAGCAACAGCCCCTAAGGTAAGACAACATACCTAACACTTTAGTCATAGGTGACTCTATAGTCAATCACACTGATGTCCCACTCACCAGGCTGAACAAGGAGAAAATTACAGTGAGCTGCCTGTCAGGTGCCAGGATCCGCCACATAACTCATGCACTCAAGTCACTCCACAACAAGTACAAATATGACTCTGTCATTGTCCATGTTGGAGTGAATGACTTGAGACATACCTCCCTGGATTACCTGAAAAGAGACATGGAAGAGCTCTCGGATCATGTGGCCCAGGCAGGTATGACCCTAGCCCTGACTAGCATCCTGCCTTCGCCCAGAATGATACCACAATATAAGGACAAAATGATTGACTTCAATTGGCTAAGCTTCTGGTGTCATTCAAAGGGGATCCGGTATCTGTCTGCCTGAGACGACATGATCGACGGACCACGATGCTTTTCCAGAGATGGTGTGCACCTGTTGCCCCTGAGATTCAGATTACTGGCAAAGGCTTTTGCCACCCCTATAGCACCATTTTTCGGCAAAGTTCAAAGGACAAAACCACCACTGTAACGGGTACAAGCATGCAAAATCTGAAGGCAATGCTACTCAATGCTAGAAGTCTAAACCTCAAAATGCACACTTTCAAGGCACTCCTAAAAATGGAGAACATCAGTATCTGTGCAGTAACTGAGACCTGGTTCAAGGGTCCAGAGAGCACCCATGCAATACCATGCTACAACTCTTATCACACTTTTCGGCCACCAAACCAGGATTGAAACACTAAAGGTGGAGGAGTGTCCATATTCACCAAGGATATTCACACCACCAGGTTAGTTGCCCAACACAATGCATCTGAAATTCTCCAGGTGCAACTAAAACTAGGTAAGACTGCAATCCAAATTGTAGCTTGCTACATATCCCCCACCATGCCCCAAGATTCTCACTACACCTTTCTAAACATACTGGAAAATATTAATATACAACCAAACACCCTAATACTGGGTGATTTCAACTACCCTGCCATTAACTGGGAAAACTGCTCATGTACTGACACCTTTGCCCAACGGTTCTTGGAATTCATAAATTCCAGTGCCCTGGATCAACTAATCCATAGTCCCACCAGGGGCTCCAATATCCTAGACCTGGTCATTACCAACATGGGAAATTGATGCTCCACACCTATGGTCACCCCCTCATTGGTCAGGTCAGACCATAAACTAATCATCCTTAACATCCACATCCCACTGCCACCCCCCCCCCCAGTAAGGAAACCTCAATAAAAAACTTCTCCAAAGCCAACTTCATGCTATTCAAGTCAGAAGTTACAAACTTCATGACACCCATGCAGACGGGAACTGAAAGTTTGACTGCTGAGTCCTACACTAAGGCACTGTACGAGCACATCCACTCATGCATGAATCGTGCCATCTCAAATAGAATCAAGATGCTTTCCTCCAAATAAAGGAAGCCAATCTGGTGGTCCTCTGCCATAAACTTTACAACAAAAGGAAGAAATTGTTGCAGAAAAGATGAAAATCCCAGGATGCAAAAAACTCCCTTACCAGCCTCAGTAAGAAGCTGAGATCCCTCATAAAATCCTCCAAAGCTAGTTATGAAAATAAAATTGCCAAAGATTCCAAAGACAGCCACAAGGCATTCTATAACTGTGTCAAGAATCTAAATGGCAATGCTCAGATCTGCTCTGAGCTACAACAGAATGGCATTAAATATACTGATCCCAAGGATATTGCCAATATCCTGGCAGATAGATTCAGTGCCAACTTCACCCCCTAAATGGCCCATCTCAATACTGAAAGATTGCCAAATTCTGGTAATAACGGTCACACAGGTAAAAACACACTCTCCAAAGCTAAGGATACAGCATCCATGGGACCAGATGACATGTTTAACTCCAAAATAAACTGGCACCTCACGTAAGTGCCATGTTTAATCATACCCTCACCTCAGGCTTCATGCCCACTGAGTAGCGCACAGCTACAGTTATCCCACTCCACAAGGGGGGATCCACCTTGGATCCTGGGAACTACCTCCCCATCAGTCTGACAAGCCTGATCTGCAAGGCCATGGAACGTATTATCAGAAAACTTATAAACAAAGACATTGGCAACCTTAAAACACTGGACCCCAATTGGCAACCTTAAAACACCGGACCCCACCCAGTTTGGGTTTGTGAAGGGCCGATCTTGTCTCCTGAACCTGATTGACTTCTTCAAATCAGTCTCCAGAGCCATGGACGAGGGTAAGGCAGTTCACACAGCCTATCTGGACATTGCCAAGGCCCTTTACACCATCCCCTACTCTGAAATCATAGATAAACTTTCTAAGCTGGGCATTAAGCCCTACGTCACTCGGGTTGCCAACTGGCTTACTGACAGAACCCACACTGTAAAAGTAGCTGACTCCAAATCCAGCTCAGACAAGTGACAAGTGGAGTACCTCAGGGTTCAGTCCTGGGAACTCTCTTTTTTGACATCTACTTCTCTGAAGTACAGGCCAACACTAAGGGACTCTGGCTAACAAAGTTCACAGATGACTGCAAACTCGGAGCCATTATTGAATCCCCAAATTATGTCGATAATCTACAAAAGGGCTTTACAGAAACAGATGCTTGGTGCCAGAGCCATGGGCTCAAGCTCAATGCCAAGAAATGTATAGTTATCCCCTTTGGGAAAAAACATGTACCCGTGAATTATCACATAGGTGGCAGAAAACTAAACGCCGCAAGTGTGATAAGAGACTTAAGGACACAGGTGGACAGTGGTCTCACCTTCAATAACCTCATCGCCACAACAGTCAGGGAAATCCTTCTATGTGGCACACCTCATCACTAACAACTTTTCATCCAGAAAAAGAGATCATTGTCCCACTGTACTCATCCTTCATTAGACCCATTATAGAATACAACGCCCCATTTGGTATGTACCTCTCAAGACATTTGCAACAACTGGAAAGGCGGCAGAAATACTTCAGTAAAAGAATCACAGGCCTAAAGCAGATGCCCCATGCTGACCGCCTTAAAAAACTCCAGCTACACTCTGTCACATATCTTCTACTCCAAGGTGATCTCTGCTTAACATACAAGGCCATGTCAGACCCAGAGCTGTTGGACATGCTACACTTAAAGAAATCCCAATCCCTCAGAGCCACACTCTCCAGGGATCTAAACCTTGTCATCACAATAAACAAAACATGCTGGAGGGGATAGGTTCCTAACCCAGAGACTCCCCAGACTCTGGAATAGACTGCCCATACATGTTAAGCAGAGTGCCTCTTTGGCCCTCTTCAAAAGGAACCTTGATGATTGGATGGGAGATAGGAAATTCATCCCGGGTATCATGTCAGTCGCCCTGCTAGACAAGGAGTCTAGGGAAGTAAATACTGTGGGAAGAAATAGCCAGGGAATTGCTATGGCTAAGCTTGTATAGGCCCTAGTTCCGATAGCCTAGTACCAACCTATGAACCTATAAATAGCATGAAACATGACCTATCAGAGCCTCTGGAATTACTATTTAACTGTAGCCTGCAAACAGTCTTCGTGCCTCATGAGTGGAGAAAGGCAACAGTCATCCCTCTGCACAAAGGTGAGCCATCTACAGACACTGGAAACTACAGACCAATCCATATGTCTCACTAGTCTTATATGTGAAGCCATGGAAAGAATTATCATGGAGATGATCAGTAGAGATATAGTAAATCTCCAGACTCTGGACCCAACCCATTTTGGTTTTTCAAGGGCAGATCATGCCTACTCAACCTTAGCTAATAATTACCAGACCTATATTATTTTATTTTATTATTTAACATTTGTTAACCGGAAAAGTCCGACTTAGAACAAAACCAATTTTCAGCGGAGGCCCAGGGAGAAAGGCTCCAGATGCATGTCTTTGTAACGTGGGAGGAAACTGGAGCACCCGGAGGAAACCCACACGAAAGCAGGGAGGACATGTAGACTCCACACAGAAGGCACCCCAGCCGAGAATCGAACCGGAGAACCTCTTGCTGTGAGGCGACAACACTACCACTGCACCATCCCATATGACTAGGAATGCATTGGCTCTTCTTCCCCATTCTGGGCATTTTTGCTGATATGCCTGATTCTGAGGATAAATATCCTGCCATTTCCCTTTTGAGCTGTGCTTCTCAGGTGGCTCATCATTCTTTTAACTGTAGTTATGAAGCTTCTGATGCCCCCTCTAGGGCAGCTACATTTGTATCTGTAATGAGGAGGTATTCTTGGTTGCACCTCCATGCTCTGCTTGAAGACATCAATGCCAAATTATCAGACTCCACCTTAGATAACCAGAGTCTGCTGCTGCTGCTGAGTTGTTTTGACCCTTCAGGATAAGGGTAAAGTTATGCAGGGTTTGAAACATATCTTTGTATCTCCTGTTTAAGTTTCAGAGAAATTATCCTGCTTATAGGCAGCCTAAACAGCCTTCTAGGGGCAAGAGGGCTTATTGGGGCATCCTCCTTGTCAGGTGTCACATTTTCCATTAGTTTGTCAGGATCTGGTGGTAGAGGGGGACTGGTCTAGCATATCATCCTGTCTCAATAGGGAGCATGTTTTTATTCCAGGATCTTTCTGGTTCCCAGGAAGGAGGGCTTGTGGAGGCCCATTCTAGACCTTGTCTTCAGACTTTCCCTATCTTGCTTTCTCAAGGTTTTCTGGTAACCCTGGATTTGAAAGATGTTTACCTCCACATTCCTATTCACCCTGTCTTCAGGAAGCTTCTAGGAGAGATTTTCCAGACAACTCATCTCAGGGTACTAAGGGTCAAAAGTGTCCTTTCCCTGATGAATCTGTTTCTGTTTGACATTTAACCACTCTTAACCCACAGCCAGATTCCTCCTTGACTCAGGTTGATTTTTTTTTCCATTTTGGTAACAGATAACTACTGACACTTGGGTAATTTCCATTAACCAAAGTGGTTATTTTTTGGTCTGGATGTCCCTTCCTCCAGTCTCAGGCCTTTACAACACCAAGGAAAATATGGAGGCTATTTAGTCAAGTGCAAAGAACACCATATGCACAATTCTAACATTTCTAAGCATTCCTCATTCTAGAACAAAAATCTCAAGTAAAGAACACTTTGGTTATGCATTTAAAACGATGATTTTGTTCTGCAAGATAAGTGACAGATTATTTAGGACAAATTAAAAAAGAAGGTTGTTGGGTGTAACACTTTCAAGCAAATAAGTATTCAAAGAGAGCATGAGCTGGGTAACCAGTCTTCTCTTCTGCTTGATTTCTAATGGCAAATCCTTGGCCAATCTAATCTTCTGCCCATTCCATAATAGTGACACATTTTTCCGTGTTTTCCCTAAAGTAATATTAGGTCAAGTTTAAAATGAACAAATTGGATGATCTTCAGCAGTACCAGGTGTGACCCTTACAACCCCATGTCCTCTTTCAATAGGTACACGACCAGCAGCTTTGTCCTTTTTCAAAACAGAAAACAAAAATTACTGAAGGTGGTGAAGAAGCAAGTTTGAAGAAATGCTCAGGAATGTTAAACTATGACATTATTTGTCTGACTGCAGGACTTTTAAATCTAGCACCTTTTTCTTGATAAAATCGAAGATCTGATGTCCATTTCATTATTTGTCACAATAGGGTCTTAGGATCTGACATCCGATCCGGCCATTCTAAAGACTGTTGCTTTAAGTCTCGAGCTCCTTCCACTCCCACAATGCCCTGCACCAGTCTTAACTCTTCACATCTCATTTACCGCCTTCCTAGATAGACGCGATTGCCAGAGTCTCGAGCTTCTTTGAAAGATAAGTTAAACTTTTGGTCTAATTTGATCTACTTTCTTCAAACTTTTCTTCTAAACTTCTATTCTAGTCTTACTATTATAGCTTTCTTAACCTTCCCTCCTGACCTAGCTTTATAGTAGTGTACTTTTTCTTCTTCCCGCTCTTCCCTCCTGTACAGCTACTGGCCAGTGTTTCTTCCATTTTTCCTTCTCTATACCAAAAAAAAAAAACAAAAAGCTTTCCCAGTATCTTTGTTAATTGTTTTTATCTGCAGTTGTTGTACGATTGTGTAGCTGTTCCCTTCTGCTTCTGTTTGTGCCCATCTGTGTGTGCTTGGCCTATTAGCTTTACTATGTCAGGCAAACCTATGGATTTTAAGCAAGGCAACTCTTGCCGGCCCAAAATCACATATTCAGATGCCCATGAGAGGTGTGTCTGTTGTTTGGGTACCTGTCACTTGGACCAAGAATGCGAGGTGTGCATGGGATTCAACCCCTGCGCCTTAGCAGAGTGCCGCAACAAACTGATTTTGAGAGGGCTTTTACCTTCATTGGGAGTTCAGACACCTGCTAAATGCCATGTCTAAAGAGCCTAAGAAGTGTCCCCCGCCCATCTCCCCGGAAGTTTTGGCTCTGGCTCCTGAAAAATTACCAAAGATGTCAGATCCATCTTCTCCAGAATGCAGGCAGCCTTTCTTGGAGCAGAGGAGCTCCTCTGATCCAACATGTCTTTCATCAGATTTGCCTTCTCCTTGGTCCCGACCTGCTTTGAATCCTAAGACCTCGGATCCGAAGGCTCTGTTGGATCCAGCAGAAGTAGTCGTTATCTGCAGTTCCCCATCTCCATCCAAACCCTTGTTTTTTTCAGGTCCTCTAGGCTTTCCCACTCCCAGATGTACAGGCTCAGATCGAGATGGGACTTTTACAATCTTCAATCCATCTTGGATCCATGAGAGCCCTCTTCTGATCCGATTACTCAGTTCGGAACCCCAAGGATCCAGATACCTTGAAAGAGATCTCAACGGAGCCAAGGATGGTACTTTCCTCGACTCAGTCAGTGTCCCAGACTGACTGCTCTGAGGCTGTCCGAGCAGGGTGGGTCTTGGTCCTGCGGTGTTGGTGCTGACTCTGCTGTGATGGTTTCGGCTCCAACTTGGTCGGATCTGTCTCTTTTTCCCTCTGGGCTTCAGCCTTCAACAGTACGGAACCGGTGTTGTTTGGAGGTCATGAATCCGGGGTGATCTTTTTCATTTCTCATGGGATGGGACTATTTCAGCCTCAAGAAGAGAGAGAGATCCCCAGGTTTTTTCGGCTTCCAGGTGGCAGAGAAGGCAGCCTTCATCTGATCTGAGCCTTGATCCCAGTCTTCCTGTCCATGGTCAGCTTGTTCAAGAGGTCCTCCAACCCACCCCTCTACAGGGGGCCCTTCCTCTTCTGAGTCCTCCCCTCTCTGTTCCACAGAGGAGGTACGTTGGAAGTGGATATGCAAGAGGAAGCATGTAGACTTCCTACTGTAGTCCTTGACTGAGGATACTGATTTCAATGTGGGAGAAGGATCCCCTCTGTCTCCACCCAACATCTCCTTCAGAGATATCCTAGAGATCCTGAAATTAAAGAGTGAATGGTCTTCCCAAACTCCTCCTTTTGAACAATCAGTATTTCTGGAGGGATTTGAGATGGGCCCATCTACTTCCTGGGTCACCCCACCGGCAGATGAGCTTATCAGTCAAGTCTCCAGCCGGGCTTGGAAGGAGACAGACACCATGGAATCTATCCCCAAACGTGCCAAGTTTCCCAGCCCTCCAGTGGATCGCCTTCATTGGAGCAAGGGTATTCCAGCGGATGCCATTATAGTGTCAGTGGCCACCAAAGAGGAGCTAGCAGAACAGAGCTTTTCTCTCCACCCTCCGAACAAGGAGTCTCTGGTGCTGGACAAACACTGGAAGCATGTCTACATCTCAGCAACCTTTGCTCTGAGAGCACTTTACTTGGCAGACTTCACACGCCTTCAGAGGGACACGGTCAAGTAACTCACCCAACTCTTTCTGAGTACATGTCAGAGGAGGGACCTCACTAAGGGTATCTCCCACACTGATGATTCTTACTTCACTGTCCAGTTCTTTGATGAGGTTGATTTCCAGTGCTGCAGAAGGGATGTCTCAAGCAGCCAGGTCAGGTATAGTCCTTAGGAGATGCACCTGGTTGCGGGTTTGTGGAACCATTTAAGGCATCTTTCACCAATGTCACCTTCAGTGGGTCTTCCTTATTTGGACCATCAGTTAAGGAAATGCTCACATGCAGCGAGCAAGAGGAAAAAACACTGTGCTATTGGGATCACATTTTCTTCCCTCCCGAGGTCCTTTTCAAGAACAGAGCAGCAGGAAGAAAATGTGGTTCAGGAAATCTCAGTTCTTTCCTGGACACTAATGAAGATTCTTCGTCCAGAGGCAGAGGTCGAGGATTTAATAACAGACGCCACCCTAGATGCAGAGGGGGTCTGCAAAATAAGGGCTGCAGAGAGCCTTTCTCTGATGAGCCCTATCAGCACTCCTGAAGTGCTGCCCAGCTGTCCAACTCTTGACAGTCGGGGGCAGACTTTCATTGCACCCAGATGCCTGGACAAAACTGACAAACAATTCCAGAGGCTACAACATTCCCCTCCCCCCACCTTCTGGAAAGAATCTCCCTGATATTCCACCCAGTCAGAGGGATTAGGCCTTAGTCATCCACTGAGTCCCAACCAAACAACAAGGATGGCAGAACTTATTCACGCTTCTTTTTCATGCCAAAAAAGACAGGGGACCTAAGGCCCTATATTGGACCTGAGCAGTCTCAGTTGATATGTCAAGAAGTCAAAGTTCCACATGATGATGGTTCAGTCCATTTTTGCCTTTGCTGCACCAGGATGATTGGATGTACTCAATAGATCTCCAGGATGCGTAGTATCATATAAAGATCGATGGGCGCTCCAGGAGATATCTGTGCTTCCGGCTGGAGCCAATCATTACCAGTTCAGAGCTCTACCTTTCAGACTCTCCACAGCCCCCTGGGTGTTTACCAAATGTACGTTGGTAGTCGCAGCTCACCTGAGACTGCAAGGATTCCAGATGCTTATATATTTAGACGATTACTCCTGATGGCACTATCGAGGCATCAACTTGTTCTAGTCACCCAGTATCTGTTACACATTTTCAGACATTTGAGAATAACAATAAACTTGTCAAAGTCAAAAATGACACCTGTGCAGATTATAGAGTCTGTAGGGAAGCAACTGAACCCAGTCACTCAAATAGCATGCTTGCCATCACACTATGTGTCATCCCCAAGGCAACAAGTTCAAGCCCTACTGGATATGCCCACACTCCCAGCAAGGTATGTTCTAAGAAATCTAGGTTCCATGTCAGCTCACATACTCCTAGATCCATTTGCAAGATTCTTATGAGACCACTTTAGTGGACGTTGGCAGTTCAGTGATCTATCCTGTATCTTCCATTAAACACTCTGATCAAGTTGATCTCAATATGCAGGTGTCATCTCCAGTGGTGGCTTCTATCGGATGTTCTTTATCTTGGCAGACCTTTTTCCCTTCCACCTGCTATGACCGTAGTGATTAGGGATGCTTACTTGTTGGGGTACTTCAATGGAAGAATGTTCCAAGACATGTGATCCCCAGCAGAGACCAAGTTGCACGTACATTTTGTAGAGATGAAAACAGTCCCTCTGACGTTGCAAGCGTTCCAAGACTGCCTACCTCTAGGAATGATATCAATTCATTCAGACAGCATGTCAGTAGTTTGGTATATCAACAAACAGGGGGGAACCCAGTCTTATCTATTATGCAGAGGAGCCATGAGAGTGTGGAAATGGGCAATCTCTTCAAACCTCTTTCTTATTGCAGCACACATTCCCCAGGAGACCAGTATTCTAGCAGACAGATTCATCAGATCTATTTTGGCTCTACACGAGTGGTCCCTAAATCAATCAGTAGTGAACCAAATCTTCCAGCGATGGGGCCAAACTTGCTGCAACCTATTTGCATTTCCCCTGAATACCAAATGCAGCAGGTACTTCGCTCTGATCCCCCCAAAGGGAGAGTCACCGAGGGACTCTGATGCACAATTAGCCTCTGGGTCTCGTGTACGCCTATCTTCTGATTCCATTAATTCCGAAGATTCTTCATAAAGCCAGCAGGTTAAAGACAACTCTGATCCTCATTGCCACTTTCTGGCCTCATATCCTTCGGTCTTATGCCAAATATCTACCATGGATACTGGATCTCAAACAGGATCCGATTTCCCATCCATCAGAACTCCATCCCCCCAGCCTCAAGTCCCTAAAGACTAACCGCTTGGTTTGTCCACTTCCATTGATTTTAAGAAAGTGCAGGCTTGCCTCTCCAGTACAGGAAATCATTCTTGCTTCTCAGAAACCCTCTACCAAAAAGGGGTACAATAGCAAATGGAAGAGATTTTCAGTTTGGGCATTAAAAGAGGATATTGCTTCCTTTATGGCTCCCATCTCAGCTATTCCATTTCTTTTTTCCAAGTTAAGTTTTTCAAGAGGGAGCCAGTTTTTCTACAATTACGTTACAACTGGCAGCTATTGCTAATTTTCATTCCACAAATAATTCAGATGGATTGACTCCCATTTCGGCATCCAGACTATGTAAAGTCTTTATGAAAGGAATTTTTCTATTCAGACCCCCGATTAAAGATCCTTCCCCTCCTTGGGATCAGACTTTAGTCCTGCAAGGTCTTACTCAAAACCTTTTGAACCAGCTAGTTCCTGTGACTTAAAATTTCTGTCCTGGAAGACTATTTTCCTTGTGGCCGTTACTCCAGCCAAGAGGGTATCAGAATTACAGGCCTTATCAGCAAAACCAACATATATTATCTTTTTCAATCACAGAGTTTCTCTCAAAACAAACCCTTCCTTTTTGCCTAAAGTGTCCACAGAAGCAAACATAAGTCAGTCCAGTCATCTTCCAGTCTTTTCCCTAACCACTCCAATAAGTGTGAATATGTGCTCCACTCAGTCAATGCTCATAGACAGTTGTGTTTCTATCTGCACAGGGCAAAGGAACATAGAAACTCTGAATGATTATTTGTATCTTTTTCACCTAATAGGTTAGACCAGGCAGTTTCAAAAGTAATCATGGATAAATGGATTACAAATTGTATATCTACATTTTATTCTTTTAAAGGTTTGGAGTTGCTGCGTTCACTCTGAGCTCATTCTACCAGGTCAATGTCTACTACTTCTGCAGTCTCCACTAGGATCTTGATTGAGGAAATCTGTGCTGCAGCAACCTGGTCAAAGTTACACACTTTTGCCTCCATTATAAGTTGGATATAGTTTCCAGAAACAGTGCATCCTTTGATTCCGTGGTGCTCGGGCATATCCTTCCATAAGGGCCTCCCAGAAATTTGGGGACTCTGACCCTGTTGTGAGGAATAATGAAATGGATCGCATCAGATTTAGGAGTTATGTACTTACCATAACTTCATATCTCTGTTGTCCAGTTTCATTATTCCTTACATCCCTGCCCAGCCTTCCCCCTTTCAGAAAAGTCTAGAGGTGGCTGGAGAAACTAGAGCTCCATAACCTTTGTAGTCCAAGCTCCAGATTGGGGGTGAGATCAATCTGTGTATACATATGTTTTTTGTATAGTGTTTATTTTTTCCTTTCCTGCTTGGGTCGATGAACTCGATCTGAAGAGTTAGGGCTGGTGCAGGGCATTGTGGGAGTGGGAGGAGCTCGAGATTTAAAGCATCAGTCTTTGGAATGGCCAGTTTTGATCCAATGTCATATCCTAAGACCCTGTTGTGAGGAATAATGAAATTGGACAGCACAGTAAGTTATGGTAAGTATATAACTCCTAAGTAATGCTTAAGCTTGACTGACAACTCCTCAATGACTGTTATGCCTTTGAGTCCAGAAACCATGCTTCAATGTCATCGTTTTTGTTTTAATGAAACAATTACACTTAATGTCAACTAACTTATCTAGAGGCTTTAAAAATATGTGGGTATTTTATCTGTCTAGCTATTTATCTATCCATCCTTTGACCAGGTTAGTCCCACTAGGCTAGTGGCCTCTTATCAGGGGAAACCCAAGGTGGTATTTATAGTCCTGGGGGAAATTTAGCCAGGGCATTTGAGAAAGTGCAGTTGTGTAAGATCTTTCTACTTCTCACTGTTGCACCATTCTTCACTTTTGGGATGTCCTGCTGAGGAGAGCCGAATGTCCAGCCAGCACAACAAAGCCTTCACACCTTCCATGCACCTTACATTAAATGCTTGCAGGGTGTAACATACATATGTTATGTACGAGCACCTGATCCTCAGAGCTGAAGTGCCCCAGAAGAACCAGACCAAACCCACAGGAAAGCTGCAGTATGTAAATCCAGGAAGGGAAGAAAAAGGAAAAAAGGATGCAAGAAAGACTCCTCTTCCAGAAGGAAAGCAACAGCAAATAACATGACGTAGGATAGAAGAACATAATACTGCAAAGGTGAGATGAAAGACATCTACTGTTTTGGTGAGATCTTACACAACTGTTCTCTGTTGTCAGTGTTGCAGTATTCTTCACTCTTCGGAGGGTACAAAAGCTACTGTAATGTATGGGAGGAGGAAGCCACAGAAGAACCGTCCAAAAATCCAGGAAGTATGGCCCTGGCAAAACCCGCCCTAGCCCTAGAAATGACATCCGACTTATAATGTTTGGTGAAAGTGTGAACAGAAGACCAAGTAGCAGCTTCCAAGATGAGTCTAGTATCCAGACCCTTGAAAAAAGCACCAGAAGAAGCCACTACCCTGATAGAAGAAGCACAAACAGAAGAAGAAGGCTGCTTGCAAGGAAAAGAATAGCAAAATGACATGGCTTTAGAAGTTCAGGGTTGCTTAGATACTGCCAATCCCAATTTCCTGGCATGAAAGGAAAAAAAAAAAACAGTTCATATTTCTTATGGTTTGTTTTGTCTAAGTAATATCTGAGCTTTGTAAAGCTAAGGTGTGATGAACCCTCTCACTAGGATTCTGTGGGGAAGGGGGAAAAACCAGGAAGCCGAATAGACTGATTAAAGGAAAAATCATTAACCACCTTGGACATAAAAGAAGAGACACCCTGTCCCTGTGAAAAAAAAAGGTGGAACTGCCATGATTGCGTGAAATTCAGAGACCCTCTTGGCAGACGTAAGAGCCACCAGCAATACAGCCTTTCAAGTAAAATGCTGTAGGGAAGAGGAAACTGTAGGTTCAAAAGGGAACTGAGTCAGTTTCTCAGCAACAAAAATAAGAAAGATGAATAGTCTTTCTTAAAGACCAACTATGAAGGACATCTTTCAGAAAATGTTTGACTTAAAAATTAGAAGCCAGAGGTAGATTCAGAGGCAAACAAGAGGAAGTGGCTGACAAATGAACTTTAACAGATGACTATGCCAAGCCAGGATTGAGCAACTTACACAAATAAAGGACTATAGGAATACCCACAGAAAAATAAAGATTCAGATCATGCTTGAGACACCAAATAAAATTGCTTCCATTTAGTTACGTAGGATTTTCTATTTCATAGGTTCATAGGAAGGCACTAGGCTATTGGCCCTAGGGCCTATGTAAGCCTAGCCAAAACGATACCCTGGCTTTCTCCATCCAAGACAATTTTTCCTGTGCCACTGTCGAGCAGAGCCACAGAAGTGATCCCTGGGGTGAATTTCCTATTTCCCATCCAATTATCAAGATTTTTCTTGAAGACTGCTAATGAGGAGCTTTGTTTGATATAGATAGGTAGTTTGTTCCAGAGTGTGGGGAGTCTCTGCGACAGGAATCTATCCATCCAGCATGTTCTGTTTATTGTGGTGACCAGGTTTAGGTCCCTAGAGCGTGTAGCTTGGAGGGAATGGGATTTTTTTAAGTGGAGCATGTCCAACAGCTCTGGGTTTGACATAGCTTTGTATGTTAGGCAGAGATTTCCTCTGAGTAGGCGATGTGTGACAGAGTAAAGCTGGAGTTTTTTGAGATGGTCTGCGTAGGGCATCTGTTTGAGGCTGGTAATCATCTTTGTGCGGTATTTCTGTGGCCTTTCCAGTTGTAGATGTCTTGTGAGGTACATACCAAAAGGGGCGTTGTACTCTATAATGGGTCTAATGGGTGATGAGTAGAGGGGAACAATGACCTCTTTTTTCCTGGATGAGAAACCCTTTGTGATGAGGTGTCCCACGTAGAAGGATTTCCTGACTACTGTGGCAATGTGACTATCAAAGGAGAGACTACTTGTCCACCTGTGTCTCAAGGTCTCATCAAACTTTCAGTGTTAAGTAGACTACCGCCTATGTGATAATTCATGGGTACAGAGTTTTTACCAAAGGGGATGACACTGCACTTTTTGGCATTGAGCTTGAGGCCATGGCTCTGACACCAGGCATCTGTCTCAGCAAGGCCCTTCTGTAGGATGTCCACATCATTTGGGGACTTGACTATGGCTCCTAGTTTGCAGTCATCTGCGAACTTCGTTATCCAGCGGCCTTCTGTGTTAGCCTGTACTTCAGAGAAGTAGATACCAAACAGGAGAGGTCCCAGGACAGAACCCTGTGGTACTCCACTTGTCACTGCTTTGAGGTCAGATTTAGAGTCTGCAACTTTTATAGTGTGGTTTCTGTCAGTGAGCCAGTTGGTAACCCATCTTGTGACATAGGGATTTATACCTAGTTTAGTGAGTTTTAGCTATAATTCCAGAATGGGGGATGGTGTCGAAAGCCTTGGCGAGGTCCAGATAGGCTGTATGAATCACCTTACCCTCATCTACAGCTTTGGTGACTGCCTCAAAGAAGTCGATCAGGTTCAGGAGGCATGATCTGCCTTTCACAAACCGAACTGGGTGGGATCCAGCTGCCATTAGTAACATGGTTGGACCCATTTTTCCTGTCAGAAAGAAACAGAAAACAGAGTGCATCTACTCCCCAAATTTCTTTGGAAAGGAGTATTTTACTGGGACTGGGTCAGAGTTGGATTCAAGCTATTGAATCCCATAGAGTTATTTCCAGTAAAAGAAAGAGGGATGCCTCCTGTTCTGAAGAGATTTAAGATTCTGAAACTGAACAGGCAAATGCAGGGACAGATTCACGGTTTTGTTCTCATATTTATGACTCAGACTCAGAGGAGAGGTATCCTGATTCTCCCTCTTGGGGTTCTCTTTCTCTGATACTGTTGCTAGAATGTCCCAGTGTTTTCAGTGGGAGAACACTGAAGTTTCACAGTCCCTTAAAATATACTCGGATTTGTTTCAGAAGGATTTTCCAGAACTTGCACTCATTCCTCCTATCCTGTCTGTTTTACAGGACGGGCATCTTACTACCTGTAATTTTCCTGATAGCCAGCCAGCTATCCCTAAAAAGGCAGACAGGATGTATAAAGTTTCTCAGACTTCTACATTTTTATACACTATTCCCAAACCTACCCCAGCAGCTATACCTTAGTTGGCTCCTCTGCTAAGCACTTAGTTAATTCCAGTTTTATGCTTTCCAGTAAGGATGGGAAAATCAATGACAAGTATGGGAAAAAAGTGTACACTTCTGCAAGTTTGAATTTCAAAATTTTAAATCGTCAGGCTCATATGTTAAAGTTTATTCTGACATGTTGTGAATGTGTTCCAGATACTTAATCTACAGTTTCTTCGTGTGAAGAAAAAACTGTTTAAATAACTTAGTTTCTCACTACTCATTTTTTTGCAGTGTATGTACGAGTCTGTTGATACTTCTTCCAGGGCTAAGGCCACTGGTACAGTTTTAAGGAGATTTGTTTGGCTGCATTCTCAGTGCCTTCCAGATAATGTTACAAAACACAGTACAACTACTGCCTTAATCTCCATTACTGACACTATATCCCTGGCTCGTGACAACAAACTTGTCTCCTGTTTATTTCTAGACCTTTCTAAAGCCTTTGATAATGTATCACACTCTTTACTTCTGGCTAAATTGACTAATCTCAACTTCTGTCCAGCTACTGTCACTTGGTTTTCCAGCTATCTCTCTGTTAGATTACAGTCTGTGAAATGGCTCTCATTGCTGTCCCCTTCCCTCCCCATAAAAATGGGCGTCCCCCAAAATTCCATATTAGGTCCATTGCTATTTAGCATTTTTACAGATCTACTCAGTACTTCTTGCTCTCAGTCATCTCTTATACAATATGCAGATGATTCTACTGTGATTACCTTCACTAATTCTCCCTCTGATCTCATCTCTAAAACTCAGGCTGCTTTTACCTCTGTGGAAACATGGCTCACCAACAACCAACTAATCGTAAACCCTAAAAAAAAAAAACCTCCTACTCTTTCTCCCAAAAACACTTACCCATCTCAAATCCACTCTCACCATACTGTCTCTCAATAAGACTCCTATAGTAGCTGAAACAAGTACCAAACTCCTAGGTGTCACAATAGATGATCAACTTAAATTTGGCTTGCACATCAACAACTGCATTGAGAAGACTCATCGAACACTAGGCGTCCTATATAGAAATAAAATGTTTCTCACCTGCAAAGCCAAACAAACGCGCTGTCATACGCATTTATTACCTAGTCTACTATATGGCTCTCAGATACTCAAGAACCTTAATACCTCTCTCCTAGCTAAACGTAACTCGACCTATAATAAGATAGCAAGATTCTCTGCCCAACGTATTTTTAAAACTCATCACTGTGTTTCACTTAAGCACTTAAACTAGCTGGAACTACCCAATTTGCTTCTTCTCTCTCAGCCTCAGATCATTCTTTCTATACTGCATCAACCTTACTACTGCCCTAGCCTATCCTTCTCTGTATGTCACTACTCTCCCACTAGATTATACAGCCCTGATCAAGACTTACTATGTATCTGTAAACTTAGGACCAAAATGGGTAGTAACCTATGTAGCTATCACCCTAATGTTGCATGGAACAAGCTTCCACTTCAGATTAGATTAATAAAACAACCTAAACAATTCAAAGCAGCTGCCAAAGAACACTTAAAAACACTCTGGTCTTGGCTGTGTACTCACCCACCATAAACTGTATCCACCCATAAACTAACCACTATGCCAAACTTTACTGTACTCCCTTCTGTGCTAACACATCAAATTCCTCCTGACCATGCCTATCTGTCTTTCTAACTTACATTATTTCTGCCTCAGCTTAACTTCTTCCTCCCTATATCCCTCCTCTAAATCACCTCTAAAAAGTACCTAATGTATGTATAGTACTAATGCTTTAAGACTGTAAGAATATTTCTATTTTATTTTCTCATAGTCTGCATTACTAATGATAATGTATAAATATTCTAAACTTGCATAATCTCATAAAGAACAGCAAAAATGTTATATCTGTAATTGTTTTTACTGTATTGTACAATGTTCCTGGAGCTTTTCTGCCCAGGCCTCTGCTGAAAAAGGGCTATTTTGTTGCTCAGTTGGACTTTGCCCAGTCAACAAAAGTAAAATAAAAAAAAAAAATATATATATATATATATATATATATATATATATGTGTGTGTGTGTGTGTGTATATATACATATATATCTATATATAGCGAGAGATAAGTGTGTGTGTGTGTATGTGTGTATATATATATATATATATATATATATATATATATATATATATATATCTTGGGGAGTGGATTGTTAAAGGAATGCCTTTTTCGTAGCTTTGTTTCTGTACTGCTAGGCAGATCTCGGGCATTTGCAAAGTGACCTGGAAGGAATCACTGAATCAGAGATCAGCACGCTAGTAAGAATTTCTCCTGCAAATTTTACAGTACAACCACTATGTAGAAAAAATCTTAATGACATTAATCTGTCACATTTTTGAATGTTGTTAAAAACTCAAGATTATGCCTAGTTTTAAAGCTCTGTTTAAGGATTGGAAGAAAACTTGTTGCCACCTTTCGATGTTTTCAGTGATAGTTCTGCAATTGTGTGTAATACTGTAATATGAGATCCTTCTGTCTCCAGTGGTTTTGCTGCCATCCAGTGGTATTGGTTTGGGATTTTTAAACCTGTTGAAGTGCAGCTTCCCCATGATGCTTTACATGGCCTTGGTGGTGTATTTCTGATTTTTTGCTGCTGATCTGAATTATTAACCCTTACCATTAATGGCAGTGCAAGTCTACGGAAGGCAAGAAGGACAGAGGCAAACTCTCCATAGCTCCTCACAGAAAGGGTCTTGCTTAGTTACTGAAGGTAATGCCATGAGGAGTGGTCTAGAAGCATCCCTGCCTCCACCCACAGCTGATGACACCTTCCAGTCTAGCCCACACACATGTTTGGCAACTGTTCAGATCTCTGTTCTACCCCTGAAGCTACAGAGAACTTGCCTGACCAGCACATCACCTCAGCCATCTCCCCAAAGAAAGACAAGCAGGCAAAACTTCATCCCCCCCTCCCCCGTGCTTGTCTCAGCAGGTGCTCAAACACCTGCTTGCTTCAGCAGGTATGTGAGCTACTACTAATCAAACTCTGCTTTGATCATAGGGCTTTATCCCCGATATGCCAATGAAACTGGCTGTATTTCTAATGCTGACTGTATGCTTTATTGTATTAGTCTCATACCATTGATTGTTTTTTTGTGTGTGTTTTGTTAAGTTTATAAAACATATTAAAAATAATCCCATCATGAGAGAGGCAAAGTCCTTGGCCAGATCCAGGTATACTGCATTTGTAGACTGTCCCTTATCCAAAGCAACTGTCATCCTTTCAAAAAATGTTATAAGGCTAAGCATACAAGATTTCCCTTGGACAAACCTGTTCTGAAGTATGTAATGGAGGACAGTGTCACCCATGCCCATATTTAAGTGGTGCATTTTCCTTTCCCTTGCCTTGTACAGAATGTATGTGAGGCTGAGTGGTCTAAAGCTATTTTGGTCCTTGGACAGACCAGCCTTGTAGAACCAGCAGACTTTTGTCATATTTCTAGGACAAAACCAGGCTGTAGGGATTTATTCAGAATGCAAGAGAGGGGAACATGTGAAAGTAACCCTCCTTGCTGGTTCACGTACGTCTTCCCTTCATTTCCCTGGGAATAGTTGCCTGTTCTGCCATTTGCAGCTTTTGAGGTTTCCTGTCATTTGGGAAGTGTTGGTTTACTTGTTTGAATGTAGTTTCCAGTCTGATTTGTAGGATGGTGTTCAGAAGTATCTTGTGGTAGTGGTGCAAACCGGTACATTTGGGTGAAAATATGGTCTTGCGTAGTAGGAGGAGTGTTATAGGATGCACCAATATGGATAATGTTCCAAAATGTGGTGTTTTACAGGGAAAAAAAAATTCAAATTCTGATTTGAGGATTGACTCAGTCAAGGATCCATCAAATGTGGTACTCTGATAGATGTCCTGTTTATTTTCCTGTGTTTTACAGCACCAGCAATTAAACCTGTTTCTGGTAACATGAAACTGGTTTATTTCCCTTACCTGTCTTGTGGATTCCTAAAATTTCCCCAGCTTGTGCTTCTGAACACATGACATGACTATTTGCTATGCCTGTCATCGGTTAGGTGAAGTACTTCGGAGCTTTTCTCTCCGGGCCTCTACTAAAAAAAAGGGCACCTGCGGCCAGTCAGACTTTCCATGCAAACAGGTATCCATAAATAAATAAATGTGTTTCCGCCTCTAGGTATTGACTTTCCTTGATTTCAAGTTCATTTCACAGCATCCATCAAAAGACATTCATCATCATAATCACTGCTGCAGTAGTAGCTTCTGGGATTCCTGCCTGTGTTAGCTCAACTTCCAGACCTCTTCACCCTTCCGACTCGTGGCACAGTGACTCCCTCCCTAGCACACACACACACCTCGAAGGGACTTCTGCCAGTGCCATCTTATGGGTTCATAGGTAGGTACTAGGCTATCAGCCCAAGGGCCTAAGTAAGTCTAGCCAACAAGGTTCCCTGGCTTACACCACCCAAGAAAGTTATTTTCCTGTGCCCCCGTCGAGCAGAGCCACAGAAGTGATCCCCGGGGTGTATTTCCTATTTCCCATCCACTCATCAATATTTTTCTTGAAGAGTGCTAATGAGGAACTTTGCTTGACATAGATGTGTAGCTTGTTCCAGAGTATGGGAAGTCTCTGGGACAGGAATCTGTTCCTCTAGCATTTCCTGTTTATTGTGGTGACAAGGTTTAGGTCCCTAGAGTGTGTAGCTCGAAGGGATTGGGATTTCTTTTGGTGTAGCATGTCCAACAGCTCTGGGTTTGACATAGCTTTATATGTTAGGCAGAGATCACCTCTTAGTAGACAATATGCTACTGAGTAAAACTGGAGTTTTTTAAGACTGTCAGTGTAGGGCATCTATTTGAGGCCAGTAATCCTCTTTCTGAGGTACTTCTGTGGCCTTTCCAGCTGCTGCAGATGTCTTGTGAGGTACATTCCACAAGGGGCATTGTACTGTATAATGGGTCTAATGAGTGTCAAGTAGAGGTGAACAATAACTTCTCTTTTCCTGGATGAGAACCCTTTTGTGATGAGGTGTGCCACATAAAAGGATTTCCTGACTACTGTGGCGATGTGATTATCAAAGGCGAGACTACTCTACAACTCGGTCCCAAGGTCTCTTATCACACATTCAGCGTTAAGTAGACTGCCGCCTATGTGGTAGTTCATGGATACGGAGTTTTTACCAAAGGGGATGACGATGCACTTTTTGGCATTGAGCTTGAGGCCATGGCTCTGACACCAGGCATCTGTCTCAGTGAGGCCCTTCTGTAGGATGTTCACATCATTTGGGGACTCTGCTATGGCTCCTGGTTTGCAGTCATCTGTGAACTTCATTAGCCAAAGGCCTTCTGTGTTAGCCTGTACTTCAGAGAAGCAGATACCAAGCAGGAGAGGTCCCAGGATGGAACCCTGTGGTACTCCACTTGTCACTGGTTTGAAATCAGATTTGGAGTCTGCAACTTTTACAGTGTGGGTTCTGTCAGTGAGCTAGTTGGCAACCCATCTTGTGACGTAGGGATTTATACCTAGTTTAGTGAGTTTAGCTACAATTCCAGAATAGGGGATGGTGTCAAAGCCTTGGCGAGGTCAAGATAGGCTGTGTGAACCACTTTACCCTCGTCCACAGCGACTGCCCCATAGAAGTCGATCAGGTTCAGGAGACATGATCTGCCTTTCAGAAACCTGAACTGGGTGGGGTCCAGAGTTTGGAGGTTACCATTGTCTTTGTTTATGAGTTCCATGACGATACGTTCCATGGCCTTACAGAACAGGCTTGTCAGACTAATAGGGCGATAGTTCCCGGGATCAGTGGTGGTTCCCCCTTTGTGGAGTGAGATAACTGTTGCTGTGCACCATTCAGTGGGCACAAAGCCTAACATGAGGCTATGATTGAACATGGTGCTTAGGTGGGGAGCCAGTTTGTTCTAAAGTTCATGTAAAAAGCAGCCTGGGATGTTGTCCGTCCCATGGATGCTGTGTTTTTGGTGCGCAGCTTTTAACTGCGTAGTTTTGGTTACAGGGAGTTTGCATTCTTCCCGTATAGATACAGGCCCTTTAGGGGGGGTGAGATGGGAGTAATGTTAGCACTGAACCTATCTTCCAGGATGTTGGCAATATTAGTTGGTTCTGTAATTTTTATGCCGTTGTGCTGCAACTCAGAGCAGATCTGTGTGTTCCCATTGAGATTCTTGACATAGCTACAGAATGCTTTGTGGTTGTCCCTAGAATCAGTGATGATTTTGTTTTCGTAGCTAGCTTTGGAGGATCTTATAAGGGATCTCAGCTTCTTACTGAGGCTGACCAGGGAGCTCCTCCACTCATGGGATTTTACTGTCTTTTGCATCAGTTTCTTCCTTCTGTTGTAGAGTTTGTTTATGACAGGGGACCCACCAGATCGGCTTCCTTTTTTTGGAGGATAGGCTCTTGGTTCTGTTTGGGATAGCACGATCCATGCACATGTGTAAGTGCTTATAAAGTGCATTTGTGTGGGATTCACTGCATGGGAGTCATGAAATTCGCTACTTCTGTCTTAAGAAGCATGAAGTTGGCTTTGGAGAATTTTTTTACCATGGTTTCCTTAATGGGGGATGGGGACAGGATGTGGATATATAGGGTGATTAGCTTATGGTCGGATCTGACCAATGAGGAGTTGACTTCAGGTGTGGAACACCAGTCACTCATGTTGGTCTAGGATATTCTTACCACTGGTGGGGGTGTGGATAAGTTGATCCAGGGCATTGGAATTTAGGAATTCCAGAAAGCGTTGAGCAAAGGAGTTGGTACATGAGTAGTTTTCCCAGTTAATGGTGGGGTAGTTGAAATCGCCCTTTATTAGGGTGTTTGGTTGAACCCTAATATTTTCCAGTATGTCAAGAAAAGAGGAGTGGGAATCCTGGGGCATGGTGGGGGATCTGTAGCAAGCTGCAATTTGGATTGCAGTTTTGCCCAGGGTTAGTTTCACTTGGATAACCTCGGATGTATTATGGTGAGCAACTAGCAGCTTAAGCCTTGGTTGCATTGTCAGTCTGTTGGTTTGGCCTGCTTCCAGATTTTGATAATTACCTTTTTAAGGAATAAATTCTTACTTGCATTGGGTATTATATGTTAATTGCCATTGACAGATTATGTATGATAGACGTCTGTTTCTTAGAAAAATAATACCATGGTCTAGAAAGCCAGTTTCTCCCAACAATTTCCATAATTTGTGCCTTGCTTGCTTAGGTCTAGAGCACATCTTTCCCAGTTGTCTTCAATGTGCATCCTTTAATCAGAGGACCTTGAAGTGTAGGGTGATCTTTATCCAGGAGTACTTGCCTGTGAAATGGGTGCACATCCAGTGTTGATCCTCATATTTCTGCCTGATTCTTCATCTGATGATTTGTATAGGCGGCACCAAAAAAAGTTGGCAGGACAATGGGAGTACAGTAAAGTGCATTAACCCCATGTCCTTAAAGAAACGAGTGTTGGTGAGACACTTTCACAGCCCTTATACCTGGCAACATTGGATGTCAAAACCCTTGGCAAGACCATTTGGGAGGCTGCCAGGCTATTGCCCTGGTTTTCCAAGTAAGATGAAACCACTTTGCCATTATGGTCAGTCCTGAGACCTCATAGCAGGCCACTGGTTCCAACTCCTGTATAATCATCAAAGTAGAAGGTGGCACTCCCATGATATTTGTTTCCAAGGAGCGGGAAGAAATTTTGGATTGAGATCCCCAGATGTTCATCGTGTTTCACTGTTGCAGTCATGACTGTAGGGTTCTCCCCTGCCAGCAGGCAGCCCCAGGTCGGCCAGAATCCCAAAGTCTGGGTCCGGTGTCGGCTGTTCAACCATGCTCCCTAACGTCAGAGCGCCAGGAGTACAAAGCTGACAGCCGACGCCATCTTCTCCAGTCTTTCTTGCCTTGCGGTGATAGCAGTTCGCAATTGCCGGTCGGCTGACTCCTGACGAATTTTACTGATATACTTCGGTCCGAAGACTTTCTTCTCCACTCAAAGCTAAGTACCTCGTTGGGGAAACTTTTTTCTTGCTCCACTCCGATGTCAGAAAAAGTTAATAACTGTATTTCATGTGGGAAGCAAATACCTCATAAGGATTTTCATTCTAACTGTATTCCTTGCTTGGGCCCTGACCACGACGTAGCTAGTTGTCGGTTTTGTGCTAGATTCAATCAATGTACAATTAAGCAAAGGTACGATTTTGCTTTTCATTACTTCGGTAGGTGCTTTAACTACAAAATGTCGTCGGATACGGTCCCGGCTTCTGGAGTTCACAAACGTCGCAAGGATAAAGACAGGCCTCCGAGGTCCAAATCTGATGATATCGCACAAGCGGAGCCAGCTTCAGGTTCGGCCGTCATCAGTGAGGTGCTTTTGCAGCCCCTGTCGTTGGCCATTTCAGAACCCAGGGCCGAAACTGACTCTCATGAGGAGCCAACCAGGCCTTTAAATATTTCTGCTGCAGGACCTTCGGACAGTGCTCCTTCGGATGGGTCCGGAGCTGCTGTTCAGGTGCCGGCTTCCGAAGGGGTTTTCAGGACTACTCAGCTACTAATAAAGGCAAAGACAAAGGCAAAGACTCCTTCAAAATCAAAGACTTCTACACAGGCTTCTTCTGAACCGGCTCCCAAGTCACAGAAACAGTTACTCAAGATGGCGGAGGATTTACTTACTATGATTAGGGGTTCTCATCCCCCTCCAGACAAAAGGCCAAGGCAGGATATTTCTTATGATTCCTCTGATCAGGCTTCTGTTTCCTCAGTTTCTTCTTCTGACCAGGAATATTCTTTCCCTCCTTATGAGGATTCTGATGCTGAAGAATCCATTCCTTCAGCTTCTCCCCCTGAGGATTTCTCTTTTGGGGAAACTTTGCATGAAATGAGGGAACATTTCCACTGGGAAGGACAGGAGTATTCGGAATCCAAGAAAAGGATGAGGGAATTTCTTCTTCTTCCCCAACATAGACCCCTGGCTATTCCTCCTGTTTTAGATATTGTGGATGATGCCTTTCCGGAGGCTAACTTTTAACCCCTGACTCTTTTCCTCCTGCCCCTGTGAAGCCTGATAGATATTACAGGGTTCCTGATTCCCATCAGTTTTTATACAAGAACCCTTCTGCTGACCCTGAAACCATTTCTCAGGGTCCTAAGGGAGCTAAGGCCGCTTCTGCCAAAAATCCTACTCCTACTGAAAAGGATTCTCGATCCTTAGAAAGATGGGGCAAAAAGGTGTACACTTCTGCTACTTTGTCCATTAGGGCTTTAAACTGTCAGTTTCATATGTTTAAATACCAGCAATTTCTATTGTCTGTCTTAAAACAAAAGCTTACTTCCATTTCTGCCTGTGCAGATGATAAGGAATTACATGACTTACTGCATGCCACTGAACAGGTTGGGAAGCATGGGTTTACACTGTGGATTTGATGCCTTGGAGGCTTCTTGTAGGGCTGCGACCTCTGGCACAGTCATTAGGAGGCATGCATGGCTAAAGGAACAAAATTTGTGAATACCTAATAGCTGTTTATATTTCTAACCAGCACTGTAATTCTAGGTATATTACTGTTTAGTATTGTTTATCATTTGATTTAGTTGATACTGGTTTTGCTAGCAAATATTATACTACATTTTTGTCTTACTATCTTCCTCTTTCTTCTCTTGCTATTACAGTAGTATTACTAAGTGGACCCCACAAAACTACACCTCTGCCTCAGCCCTCCAAGAAGACCTGAACCTCTGGCTAGTGAAACACTACTCTCCAAACCTGGTTTAGCCTTCCAACAAACTGTGGAAGTATGTCTTTGATAAGTGTTTAAACACAAACTTTAACCAGTGTACCCTACTCCAGCTACCTGCCCAGGTCTGCCAATATCACCAGTCCCTATCACCTTTCTAACCTAGACCCTCTTCCATCAGTCTCCTCTCACCTTTTTTATACAACTTCTCTCTCTTTTAGCTGTAATCTTTCTGCTTTATTTCTACCACATTTACCCCTTTCCCACCTGAATAACTGTGGTAAATCTCCCTTTGGCCCCACTAGGTGGCATACTTACTACTATCTGGTTTACTCCCTTTTGTCTTCTTTCCTAACTCCCCCACATCGTTCTTTATCTTTTATGACTACCCTCTGTACTTTCTCTTCCTTCTGGTCCTGCCTATCACCCCTCTGTTTAACTCTTTTAACCCAAATCTGTACATTACCATAGCTTTACTTTAATTATTCTTCACTACACATACACTTAGCCTACTTTTTACAAGGTTACACTACATATACTCACAGACCTAGTTCAAACCTACCTGCTGCTTCCACACTTCACTGAGTGTTTCTTGTCTGTACCACACAAAAGTAATTTTTGTGTCTTCCTGCTCCGTTCGCCCTTCGGGCTCACTCCGCTCCCCTCCCTACCCCCAAATCTCACCCACCCCTAGGACCTCTACATTTATCCCCCACAAAGACACACCTCTCCTATTTCACAACCAATCACAATCTAGACCCACCCACCCTCTTACTTCACAACCAATCACAGTCTAGACCCACCCAACCCACCTCTACTATCTTCAAATTGTTTCCCTCTAAGACACACCCCTCATTTATCACAGTCAACCATATCATCCACTTCATCCACACACCCTTCTATATAGCTGTTTCCTCTCCCACTCCCTGACCAACCCTTCCCTTATTACATTGCTAACATCCCTGCACAGGCCTTCTTAACATGCCTAATTATACTCAACATTTCCTTTTACTAACTTTCCTAACTACTCTCACCTCTACCTATCTTTTAACCTTCTATGAACTACCCCTACCCCTTACTCTTATAATCCCAACCAGACATACCCAAACATTTCCACCAGCCTTATCTATAAACTATCTCAATACCATCCACAAAACCTCCCATCTTCAACGTAAATACCACCGCCTTTCTCATATAAAATACCTTATCTACCACCTTAAAAAATGTCCTTACTACTACTGCAAACCCCCTCAACTCTTCAACCCTATAATATCTTGCTCATTAATAGATGGAGATATTCACCCAAACCCTGGTCCAAACACCTCCCCAATTCCCTCTAAATGCCACCCACTTATTAGAAACGGTACACCATCTACTAAACCCCCCAAATCGCTATCTATTGCCCAACTAAACATACGAAGCATTTGTAATAAAATAGCACAAATTCATGCCCTACTAGAAGTTCAGCAGTTTGATATTCTCTGTCTAACAGAAACATGGCTCAAACCTACAATAAAAGACGATGAGGTTATTCCTCCAGGCTACAACATCCTAAGACAGGACCGCTTAAACAAAAAAGGTGGTGGGGTTGCTATTCTCTATAGAACAGGACTTCAGATTAGTAGAACAAACCATAACCTCTCATTTGACACTACTATTGAAATAATTATTACAAAACTGCAACTCAACCCACAAAAAACATTAAATATTGTCTGTACCTATCTTCCCCCAGGAAAAAATCCAACCCTATTAGAAGACCTTCTAAACTGGCTCTCACTAAATCACCCTCAAGAGACAATATTCTTAGGGATTTTAACATTGACTGGAACTTATGTAAACAGACTAATCCATCCACCCTTATTAACCTGCATGGTTTCTCTCAAATAATCAACTCCCCAACTAGAATAAACAAACTTAATTAAAGAAAGTATACTTGACTGGATATTAACAAATAGTCCTCAGCAAAAATATACAACAGGAACTCTCCCAGATGACCTCAGTGATCACTCCCTCACTTATATTATTAGGCAAAAAAACAGTACTACTGTCCCTATCCAAGTCAGATCATTCCGTAGTAAGAAACATTTTGACCTCAACCAGTTTCAAAATGAACTCATGCAAGTTAACTGGTCACCTCTTAAATTGCTCCCAATAGATGAAGCAGTTAGTCACTTTAATAATACTTTTCTCACTATCCTGGAACACCATGCCCCAATGCGCTCTATGCGTGTCAAATCTAAAACAGCCCTAACACTAAGAAACTTATCTTAAATAGGAACAAGGTCTAGGCTAAATGGCGAACCACAAAAAGCCTAACTGATAATGTCACTTTTAGACAACAGAGAAATATGACAAAGAAAGCAATCATACAAAATAAAAAGAATTTCTATACTCAGCTTCAGCAATCTTCACCACACCAACCACATAAATTTTGGTCCTCTATCAATAAACTATTATCCCCTGGTAAAGTTTCCACACCAAACCCTTCTGGCTCTGACCCCGACTCCCCCTTACAAACAGCTAATGCCTTTAACACTTTCTTCACTTCAGCCATACTAAACCTAGCTAATCAACAAAACCCTGATACCTCCAAACTATTTACACCTAGCTCTATTCCCCACCCATTTCACCTTCAACCCATATCCACCTCTCAAATACTGTCCTTACTTTATAAACTAAAACCTACAACCCCCTCTGCTGACCAATTACCAGCTGAATACCTCCAACTAGGTGCAAAAGCCTTAGCATACCCCATCTCTATACTTATTAATAGGACAATAAAAGAAAGTTCAATTCCATCACTCTGGAAAATCTCTTATATTATCCCTCTTTTTAAAGGAGGTGACTCTACTGAGTATTCTAACTACCGCCCTATAGCACTACTATCTCCACTTGCAAAAATTATGGAGAAGTGTATCCACAAACAGTTACTAAATCATCTACTAGACCACAAACTCCTGGCTAATTGCCAACATGGGTTTCGACCATACCATAGTACTAGTACAGCCTTACTATCCTTCATCGACTCAATTAACAAAAACCGCAACAATAATACTCCTCATTCGGCATTCTTCGTAGACCTGTCCAAAGCCTTTGACATGGTAAATCACCAGCTTCTTCTCCATCGTTTAAAATCTTTCTCTCTAGATAATCCTGCCTTATGCTGGTTCACATCTTACCTAGACAACCGCAAACAAGCAGTTCTATGGGACAACCAACTCTCTGATCTTCTACCCACCACTATAGGAGTCCCTCAGGGCTCTATTTTAGGTCCACTCTTGTTTTCCATTTTCATTAATGAACTTCATCTAGCTACTCCACAATCAACTTGTATTCAATATGCAGATGACACTACCATCATTTGTGCAACCTCAACACAGTCAGAACTTCACTCTCTCACACAAAAAACCTTTTCAACTATAGAACAATGGTTCTGTAATCATTGCCTACTCCTTAACCCCAAGAAAACCAAACTCTTGCTCTTTTCACCCACCCACTTGTCTACCTCTATGCATTTCACGCTAATATCTGATAATGGGACCATTATCTCTCCTGACCAAACAACAAAACTCTTGGGTATCACTATTGACAATCAATTAAAGTTTGACAATCATATTAATCTTACAATAAAATCGACCAACAGAAAACTAGGCGCTCTCTACAGAATCAAATCTTTTCTTACTCCTGAAGCCAAAACTACCATAGCCAGAACTCACTTAATCTCAACCCTTTTATATGCTTCCTCCATATACACAAATCTTTCTAAACATAATCTTAGCAAACTTACTTCATCATATAATAATATTGCCAGATTTGCAACTGCCTCTCCATATAGAACTCATCATTGTTTAAATCTCAAAAAGCTTGGGTGGCTGGAACTTCCACACCTCATACAATACTATCAACTCACTATTGCCCATAATGCCCTACATCACCCTGAAAACACCCCAATACTATCCACCCTCATAACACCCTATAACAATCAGAGGCACCTACGCTCCACCAACAAAATACTGGTCCAAACATCCCGATCCAAAAATTCAGCAGGTGACTCCACATTTTCCAACTCAGTTGGCAAAATATGGAACAAGTTACCACAGGAACTTACATCCCTAACATCACTCTCCCTATTTCAAACTAAACTTAAAACCTTCCTAAATAACCATTGGCTATGCTCTTGTCATAACCCAGGTTAGCTCTCTTTTTTTCCCATCATTATCTGATTCCTTAACAACCTTTCTCTTTTTTCTCTTCTACATACTCTGAGTATTTAATTTTTCTTTATCCTTTCTTTCTCTTTACCATCCTAGGTTTTGATTTTACTCAAAAGTAAATACAACCTGTTTCAAGGTTATTGCATATGTTTTTTTGTTTTTCTTTCTCTATTTTTGCATATTGATGTATATCTTGACATTGTTTAGTAGTATGTAGTGGAGCTTTTCTCCCCGGGCCTCCACTGAAAATGGACATATATCCAGTTGGACTAGCCTGGTAAACAAATGTAAAATAAAATAAATAAATAAAATTTACCTGAACAGGTAAAGGCAAAATTATTGGATGCTCCTGTTCAGCATAATGTTTTGTTTGGATCGAAAGCTGAAGAGGTGATTAAAAAGATGGAGGATAAGGCGAAATCCATGCAAACAGTTAAAGATTTATTACAAGTACAGCCTCCTAGATTTAGCAGGAATTGGCCTTCAAAAAATTGGTCCTTTCCCACTTCAGACAGGCCTCAGAGGGGTAGATACAGACGTTCCAGAGGGAGGCCTCAATCACAAGCTGCTTATAGACCAAGACAGTGGACTGCTTCCACCCCTAGGGGAGGAGAGGACAGGTCACAATCTCAAAGGAAACCAACTCAATGACTCCCTCTGTGGGGCTACAGGAGCTTCTTCCCTGGAAGCCCCTTTCGGAGGAAAACTCTCTCTTTTTTATCAAAATTGGACTCAAATAACCCAAGACAAATGGGTTTTGGATGTGGTTTTAAGAGGTTACAAATTCCATTTTCATACCTTGCCAAGGCCAAGCGGATGGCCAGACCTTCCAAAACATCAATGGACGGAGGCCTTAAACCAGGTGGAAGCTCTTTTGGCTATGAATGCCATAGAACTGGTTCCTCTTTCAGAGATGGGAAAAGGGTTTTATTCAAGGCTCTTTTTAGTCCCAAGGAAGCAAAACTCATGGAGACCCATTCTGGACTGTCGGTCTTGAACACCTTTCTAGAGATTCCAAAATTCAAGATGCTTACTCTACAGCAGCTACTTCCAATGCTGTCCAAAAATGCATGGATGGTAACTTTGGATTTAAAGGAGGCATATTTACACATTCCCATCAGGCAGGATCGCAGAAAATACCTCTAGTTCAAAGCCGGATTGAGGCACTTTCAATTCTCTGCGCTGCCCTTTGGATTATCTACTGCACCCAGGGTCTTCACCAAATGCCTGGCTCCAGTAGTAGCTTATTGCAGACTCAAGGGAATTCAAATTTACCCTTATCTGGACGATTGTCTAATTCAGGCAGACAGCAAGGATGTTTTTCTCCAGCATCTAGAATTTGTACAGAACCTCCTCAAGTTCCTGGGATTCTCTGCAGACATAAAAAAGTCAAATTTGACACCATCACAACAGATAACCTTTCTGGGTGGACTTCTAAACACCACAACCCAGATGGCATTTCTGACATCCGAAAAACAGTTACAGCTGGCTTCAACTTTCAGAACCTTGGCAACTTTAACTCATCTATCTGCAAGGAAATTCCTGCAGGCTTTGGGTTACATGGCCTCCTGCATCCTTCTTGTACCATATGCAAGACTACACATGAGGAAAATACAGTGGTACCTAAAAAGTGTATGGTCTCAGCATTGCCACAGTTTAGACATACTGATCTCCGTTCTTCCTTGCCTTCAAAAGGAATTTCTTTGGTGGTCCAGGGCATGTGCTCTAAACAAAGGGAAGCCCTTCCGTCTGCCTTCTGCCTCTCAGATTCTAACCATGGACACCTCAGATTATGCTTGGGGAGCCCATTTTCAGGGCAATTGTTTGCAGGGCCCTTTGACAAAGGATCAGAAGCACCTGCATATCAATTTAAAGGAAATGTTAGCCATTCAGAAGGCTCTATTGGCCTTCAGGAATCTTTTACAACCAGGACAACTGTTAATACGGACAGACAACACCACAGTTATGTGGTACATAAACAAGCAAGGGGGATATCATTCCTACCCCCTTTGCAGACTAGCCATGGATCTATGGGACACAGCTCTGTCTTGCAATCTGGATCTTCAAGCTCAGTTTCTTCCAGGGAAACAAAACTTCCTGGCAGACAGTCTGAGCAGACATCTTTCGAATCCACACGAGTGGATGCTGGACACCGAAATATTCAGGATGATATCAGCAGTCTGGGGATGTCCTCACATAGACCTCTTTGTATCCCATCTCAATCATCAGCTACAGACTTTTTGCACCAGGATTTTCCACACAGAAGTTTGGAAAGTGGACGCCCTGTCATTCAGTTGGAGGAACCTCTCGGGATATGCCTTTCTGCCTCTCCCTCTTCTTCCACGGGTTTTATTGAAGTTAAATCCAAACAGAAAAGTAACCAGTAAAACAATCGAGATGAACCAAGACCGTTTGCAGAACACAAGTTTATTGCTGAACGTCCGTTAATACACCAACAAAGTTAATACACCAAAAGTACTTTGTTGGTGTATTAACGGACATTCAGCAATAAACCTGTGTTCTGCAAGTGGTCTTGGTTCGTCTCGATTGTTTTATTGAAGATAAAACAGGACAAGTCCAAGATGATCATCTTGCTGTCTCCAAATTGGCCTCGGCAGTTTTGGTATCCAACTCTAAAAACTAATGCCTGGAGCCCCCCTTGGGTTTTACCTCAGTCTCCGAACCTTCTGTCCCAACATCAGGGTCAGGTTCTACACTCTCATGTCAGAACTCTCAGCCTGGTGGCCTGGAGAACCCTACAGTCATGACTGCAACAGTGAAGACACTCGAACATGTACATTTATGGTAGGTGTACACAACTGTACTTTTTAAATAACAGGCCATAAGATGCTTAAATCTATATGGATGTCAGATAGCTTAACGTGACCTAAAATGACGTCGGCTAGCTTGCCTTTGTCTGAGCTAAGCAGGCCTGGCCCTCCCCACCTTCCAGGCCCTCTCAGGATCTTCTCAGATGGATTTTTTTGAAGCATAGACATGTTTGTCTGTGCTGCATCTTCAGTGTCAGGGGATGCTCTTTATCAAAAGGAAAAAGGAGCTGTTTCCTCATACAGATTCAGGTAACTTAAGACCTAGAGGTGCAGAAGCTGGTCTGTGTGGACCAGATGTCACCCCTGCCTTATTTGGAATCTGGCAGTGAGGACAACTTGTCCTGTTTCTCAACACCAGAGGATATCTCATTTGGGGATTCCCTTCACAGAATGGAGGAAACCTTTAAATGGTAGTCCAAGGAAATTTCTCAAGTCAAGATGTCTTGGACCTGCCTGAACTCAAACCTCTGGCCATTCCTTCAGTCTTGAAAGACTTGCATGATGCATTTAATATTTCCCCTTTGGAACTATATTCCCACCCCCTCTTCCTAGGAAGTCAGACAGTTTTTGGCCTCCTCTCTCACCCATCTGTCAAGCCTCACCATTGACATAGGAGCCCTGAAGTTAACCACATGGTTTCTCCATTTCCCATGATGGCCAGACAATCCAGGCTGTCATCTCAGCTTTTGCATATCCTAACATCCTCTCAAAAACCCTGCACTGGGATAGGTTAGAAAAGCAAGGAAGACATTTTCTGTATGGGCAACAACCGGGGATATAGATCCTTTATTGGCTTATTTCCCAGCTGTTTTAGATATTTTAGCAAGTCTCTTTCAAGATGGGGCTAGATATTCCACCATTAAAGTTCAAATGGCTGCCATCTTAAATTTTCACATGGGAGGAAAGCAGATTCCCATTGATTCTTTGAAGTTGTCTAAAGCCTTTCTAAGGGGTACTTTCCTTCTCCCCTTCCTTTAAGACATCCTTTTCCACCTTGGCACATTACACTTTTACTTCTGGCCTTGACAGGACCCCTTGTGAACTGGCCGCAACTGCAGATTTAACATATCTTTCTTGGAAGACACTTTTCTTAGTATCGCCTCAGCTTGAAGAATTTCAGAGCTACAAGCTCTCTTGTAAACTGCCTTGCTTCATTTTTTGTAAAGCTAGTGTCACTTCAGACTAATCCTACAATTCTTCCCAAGGTGGCTTCAGGGTTTACTTTGAATCAAACTATTAATCTACCTGTTTTCTTCACAAATTTTTCCAGTAAAGAGGAATTCACTGTACATTTGATGGATGTTGATCAACAACTGATAGTTTACTTGTATCAAACCAAAGCTGTAAGAAAAACAGATTAACTTTTAGTCTTTTTCTGCAATCAAATTGAGAAAAGGGGTTTCTAAAGTGACTATGTCCAGGTAGCTATCTGACTGCATTTCATATGTATGTAAGGAAAAAGGTTTAGCCTTTCCCTGCAATCCCAAGGCTCATTCTACCAGGGTGGTAGCCACTTCTACCACCTAATTCTATAGACCCAATTTCTCAAAGGTGCCTATTGATGACACCTGCGCGACACTTACCTGATCCACTCTGCATACTTTAATTATATCCCATTACAAGCCGGACTTGCATTCCAGGTCTAGGGCTTCTTTGGTTCCACCATCCTTTGGAATATCCTTCTGTGAGACCTTCCAGGATTTGAAGTAGCTGGGAACTGTGTCTCATCAGTTGAGGACAGACCGAGGAAATGTCATCAGATATGAAAGTTATGTACTTACTATAATGCAAGATCCATGTTGTTTTGTCCTCCTCAGCTTTCCCTCCCTCCATTTTTACTTTCTCTGGGCTCACGTTTGACCTCACTACACCTATCCAGTGCCTTGTTTGTTACAGCCATGCTCTGTATTCCAGGCATATTTATTTGATTTGGGTATCAGTCATGTTTGTGTTAGGCAGGCAAACTCGATCTGAGGTATTCATTTGACACAAAGGGATTATAGGTAAGGGAAGAAGCCTAAGCTTTGGATGTTAAAGTCTGAGCTGCAGTTGTCTGATCCATATACATTCATAGGTTTATAGATTAGTACTAAGCTAACTGCCCTTTCAAGCCATTTTAAGCTTAGCCAATTACCCCTTGTGAGACTCCAACCCTGCACCTTGTGTATGTAAGGCAAATACCTTAACCATTAGGCCACCCTCCCAACCCAAATAGCCCTGGCAAGGTTCAAACCCAGGACCCTGCACACCATTGACAAAGTGATTTACCACTAAGCCATGCCAGATATACCAGATAGACCCATCAGTTGAAGACAACATGGATCTAGCATTCATGATACATACATAACTTGCATTTTATGCTCTAGGCTGACTCTTTCACTGGGGGGTGACTTTGCAATTGCTAATTCTGCCCCAATGCCCTTGCTTTACTAGTTGCATGTTGGCCACTCTTTGATGTGGTCTTATGACTGTTTTTCTTGCTGAACCATGTGTTAGCTACCATGAAGCCGTATGCCAAACAGAAATCTAGAATGGCCTCTCCTTTTTTATTCATGTTGCCCCACCCATGTGGGCCCAGGCAGTCTTCATCTCCTGTTCTGTATGTCCCAGTATGTGAATTTAGGTCCCCATTATCAAGACTGCTTTATATAAGTAGGTCTTGCAGCTACTGTCTGAATGCAGTGTTGTCACCACTATCACAGCCCTGCTGTGGAGCATAAGCTGACATTATGAATACTGCTCTGTCCTTTGGTAATTGTTTGCCATGAGTCTTTTACTAATTTTGAAGACATCCCTCAGAATGTCTTCTGAAGACTCCTTTACCACAATTCCAACATATTTCTAGTCTGTCGTCCACTTCCATCTCCTCTTATGGATACAGAGGATCAGTCTCCTCTTTAGCATCATGTCATCCTCTCTCAAGCTGCATCCTGTCCGTGATCCTACATTGAATGTGGCAATCCTTAGTTCATGTTTGGGAGGTTTTTTGGTTTTATGTCCAGTTTTCGATCAAAAGTGCAACTGGACAACAGCTGGCTAGTAATTTATTGCCGTAGGACTGCTGGGCCTTGTGACAGGCACACACTGGCCAATAGGGGCACATAAACCCATCGTTAGCATGGATACCTGGTGTACATCAGAGTAGGCTGGGTCCTCCATCCACTTCTCACTGGCAAATGCCCCTGCCCATTTTTTGGTGACATTAGTCAATGTGACCTAGTCACCTAGAGCCAATGTTAAGCAAGTTGAATGCCTAGTCCTGATCTGGTGTGTAGTCTGTGATGTGTCGTCCTATCTAAAGGATACACTATGGACAACAGTTGATGCCAAAAATGGTTGGTCTATACAATTCTTCCCCTGACATATACATCATAAAAACCTCTTCCCCTGATAGGCACCATCTAGAGTATGCGCTGCTGCTCACAACTCCATTCTTGGATGAGTTAAATTCTTTGAAATAATAATGTTACCTGTTTAAGAGGGAAATAGTCATCAAGGACTATCTAAAGAGAAAGCTGCATTTTAGTGTTAGCCATGCAAATGTTACATTAATTCTTCAGATGGCTGCACATACTTCTTGCATGGGAGTGGTTAATAAGGTTGAACTTAAAAATTAAACTGAGAGACTGTAGTGATGGAACTTGGGTTCAGTGAGAGGGGTATCCAGCTTTGGAATCCAGTAAGAAAAAGTTTCCCCTTTTCAACTTTAGAAGCTTGGTTTCATATAAACTAAAATGGAAACAATCCACATGCAAAGTAACTTATCAGGCACCAAGAGTCTTTGGAGCCTAAATGTTTGTACCGAAAAGTGTAACAGCATAGCCATTGCATTACATTTCGTCATTGCACAAGATGTGCCTTGATTTTAAGCAGCTTTGTAACACTTTTTGCAATGTGATATTTTCTTGAAGTAGACTTTGTTGAATGCAGTACATTCCAGTAAAACTGAATGAAACAGCATTTGACAAAGAGGAACCTAAGATTGCCCCTTGAGTTGCTGTAGTTTTTAATTGGGAAATAAATGGTATTTCCCTGTGTTTGTGTGTGGGGTGTGGTGGGTACTTGGTTCCTGTGTAAAATCTGTATATTTTTTGTATCTTTCTCTTGCCAAATGTCATTCTTTTAAGTTATCCTCAGAGAAAATGGTATTTGATGAAATTCTGAGATATTAGCTCCATAACGCTAATAGTACTTTGCTGTTGTGCTGCAGAGTTAAGTAATGATGTTCTTTGTGGATTACTCTTATAGTAGCTTTAGCTTTAAGGTGTTATATACTGCTAAGAATAAAACAGCTGGCCAGCATCCAAAGCTTCGGGGTACCTTCCATGTGCCAGAACCATTAGTCAGCTAGAGATCAGCTGTCTAAAAAGACAGGTTTATGCATGAAGTCCTTCAGAACTTTCCTGCTGATGAAGAGAACTCCTCTTGTGGGCTTTCGTGGATTGATGGTCAGCTAATGCTTTCCATTGCTGGCCATTTAAGTTTTATGACAAGCTGAACTTTTTTCGGTGAAAACATATTTTAAACTAAGAAAAGTTATTTTATTGACCGTCACATGATTTTAGTAACTTTTAAGAGGACTGTTACTTTATACTTTTGTGGGGGGAAATTGTTGAAACTAATATGCAACTACTTTTTCTAAGGTAAAAGTTGTGTGATTTTATGTTTGGAGGCTGGCTAAGTGCCTAAAATGCTTTTTTTACTGTGTTATTTTGGAGGGAAAGGGTACTTTTTTCTATGCATGTGATTTACTGACTACTGCTGCCAGGCTTTCCTGGGAGTAAAGCATCTTTTTCTGCTTAACTATGGAATAACCTTCTGGTTCATCAGTTCTTTCTTCCGGCCACACAAAAAAATAGTCTTTGACAGTACAGCGGACTGCTGAAGTGCCTCATCTGTAGATGAGTTAATTGCTGTGGCCCTTTCTGGTTCCTCAAACAATTTATCTTTTTCCTTGGCTCCTTGTGGTGTTACTCCTACATCCATCCTGAACCGGGAGTTAGACACATCCTTTGAGGTTGTTAGAATGTCCTTAGTGGGCAAGGGAGAGCAACTCTTGTTGGCCTTGGTAAAAAGGAGCAGGGAATACCTCTCTCCCTAGCAGTAACTTTGGACAGGAGTGATTTATTTGGCATAGCTCAGGGTTTTGTTCTGGGTTTTGACCATTCCAGTTTAACTGTTTGTAGTAAAATAGAGAGACTCTTCATTTTCTGAAGAGGTTCAAGTTTATGAACCACAAAATGATTGTGAAAGGACAGATTCTGTTTTGTGTCCTCTTTTTTCTGATTCAGATTCTGAGGAGTGTTATGGCTTCTGCCTGTCCCTTTGAAGCATTCTCTTTTTTTCTGAAACTATTTCCAGAATAAATCAGTTGTTTCAGTGGGAACATAATGAGATTCCACTGTCTCTGAAGAAGTCTTTTGAATTATTACAACTGGATTTTCCAGAACCTACCCCAATTCTTCCCCTTCTTTCAACATTGGGGAGTGTTTTGATGCAACTTGTAACTTGGCAGACAACAAGCCTGCTGCCCCATTAAATCAGATGCATAAGGTTCCTCAGTCTTAAGTTTTTATATATTTATCCCAAATCATACCCAGTAGCTATTGCCTTAGTGAACCCAGCTGCTATTAAATATCTTGTTAGTACCGGCACCCCTTATTCTGACAAAGATGGGAAAGCGTTTGATAGGTTTAGGGGGAAAAGTATATTCTTCTCCAAGGCTTGTTTGTAAAATTCTCAACTTTCTAGCTCATTTATTAAAGTTTATGCTTGCCTCTTTTGATAATATAATAACTGCCTTGTATAACTTGATTGCCTGTGCGTCTCAAGTGGCTTCTCACTGTTTGTAATGTGCTCGTGATTCTATTTATCCTATTTCCATGTCTGCTGCCATTGGAACCTTTGCTTGGTTGCATTCTCAAAACCTGCTAGAAGATGTCAAAACTATTCATTTTTTCATTGCTTAGAGATTTATTTGTTGGACCAGATGCTAAAGAGGTCCTTAAAAATGTGATGAGAGAGGTAAGTAATTAAAAAAAAAAAATCTCAGATTTCAGCTGTCCTTCTCCAAGTACACCAGTGGATTTAATGCAGCCTTTGAAAAGCAAAATACTCTTGACAAAATGCTCGTAAGCAAATGTTTAAAAAAATGGCAGGTAGCTTCCAAAAAGAAAGGAGCACCCACCCCAAACAAATGACAATCTAATAAGTTTGAATGACTAACTCCAAGACTCCTCTCCTACTCTGACAAACGCTTAATCCCTCCAGAAAGATTGAACCTACATTTCTATGTATGACAGCAGGTAGTTTCAGACAAATGCACTCAAAGTAATTCAGCAATGTTACAGAAGGCAGTGAGTGTGTCTCCCTCCTTTAAAGGGGATTGCCCCCTCTTCTGTCACACCAAACTATTTTCCCTCCTGTCTTTTGGCATCTTCTCTCTCAGGGAGTGCTAGAAGTGGTTCCCCTTCCTCGATCAGAAGAGTTTTATTCAAGAATGTTTCTGGTGCCAAAGAAAGGATTATTTGGGAACAATTCTGAATCTGGTTGTGACAGTTCACATGTTCAAAATGTTATCCCTTTATAACTTGTTACCCCTTGTTCACCATTTGAGTGAAATAATAGATGCATATCACATTCCTATAGATTTAAATTTCAGTTGTTTTGTAAGGTTTTCTGTGTCTGGATTACATTACCAGTTCTTTGCATTACCCTTTCATCTATCCGTTACACCAACAGTATTTACAAAGTGTTTGGCTGTTGTGGTAGCCTACTGCAAGGTGCTCACATGTTTTCCTTATTTAGTTGACTTGCTTATCTTTGCAGAGCCTTTATGAAAGTTTCAGTAATCCCTCACCTGGATAAGCAATCCCCTACACAGACTGGGATTCCAGAAGAATGTGCAGAAGTCCTGTTAAACTCCTTCTCATAGGTTTGTTTTCCTGGAATGTTTCCTGGACATCTCAGTTCAAAGAGGTTTCTCTTCAATAAGAAAGAAGTAGATCTGTATTTGGAATCTATTCCTGAGTTTTTTGTACTCATTGTCTCAGCCATGGAATTTCTCAGGATTCTGAGTCTCATGACTTCTGTGTCTCATTATCCTTTTTGTAAGACTCCACATGAAATAAAATCTAGTAGTTCCTGAAATCTGTATGGACCCAAAGTCAATGAACCCTAACATTCTGAATAACAGTTTTGGGGTTTGTGAAAAGGGAGATTTTTTGAGTGTAGACACCAAATTTATCAGAATCCAGGTCTCTCTCTCCCTCCCAGGTCCAGCACAGTCTCACAACAGATGCCTCAGACTTTGCTTGAGAAACAGTTTCTATGGGGATAAAAGTGCAGGGTCTGTGGAGCAAAAAAGACAGACTGAAACACACAAGCATGAAAGAGATGTTCGCACTTTTAAATGTCCTTAACTCTGTTGGTCTCCGAGACCTCTACAAGTGTTTACAGACAACACCATAATAATGAGGTACATAAACAGATGGGGAACCAGGTCTTACCCTCTGTGCAGATTAAAGCCTGAAATAGAGCTTTTCAGCACAGTCTCACTCTGCAGTCATTTTTTATACCACCAGAGCAAAACTGTGTGGCAGACATGCTGAGAAGAAGCAGAATAGAGCCTCATGAATGGAAACTGAATCGGGGATCTTAGATGAATTGAACCAGCTGTAGGGAACACCTCAGATATATCTTTTTGTCTTACAGCAATCCTTTTGCAAAATTCTGCTCCAGGACTCCACAGGAGAGGGCCAGGAAGACAGATGCTTTAACTTTTCTTTGGACATGAATATTCCTGTATGCTTTTCCACCCTTTCCACTAATATTGAGAATCTTTCTGAAGATTCAGAAGCACACTCAAAAGAGCATTGTGGTGACTCCCTTCTGGACCAGGCAGCAGCAGTTCTCACTTTTGGAAATGGCCAGGAGCAATTGCCTCTAGCTTCTACACAGACTAGACCTTCTCACGCAAGACAAGGGGTATTTGATGCATGCAAACCCAAAACAACTACAACCGACTGCCTTGGATGATAGAATCATAATATTTTTTGTTCCTGAGGATGTGCAGTAGGCATTAAAGGAGGTAAGGCAACCTGCTATTAGGAAATCATATATATTAGTGAATGGAAAAGGTTTTCTAGTTGGTACCTAGAAAGGATCCAGCACCGATTCGGAGCTAGTGTTCCTCTGGCTCTACATTATCTGTTTGAGTTACTATCCTCCTGCCTGTCTTACTCCTCCATCAAAGTTAATTTGTTGGCCATGTTAGCATGTCTGTCTACGAATCCCACTCTTTGAATGTAGCTTCATGTGAAAGTTTTTTGTAAGGGTTGTTGCATACCAAGCCTCTTAGAAAACAGGTGGCATCTCCTTGGGATCTTAATTTTCAGTTAGAAAAACAAACTCTTGTTCCATTTGGACCAGCATATCAGTCTGAGTAGAGGTTCTTGAGGAAAACCGTGTTAGTCATTGTTCTGAACTCTGAATCACAGTATCTGAGTTGCAAGTTCTTATGGTGGATCAACCTTAGCTAATACTCACAAAAATAGGGTTTTCTTAAGAGCTAAACCTTTTTTGCCTAAAGTAGTATCTGGGTTTATATGGAGCCAAGCCATCCACCCCCTTGTCTTTCCAGAACCTAAAAAATGAGGGAGAAAGGATACTCCATATCTTGGATGTCTGCAAACAACCCTGGTACTATCTTGAACAAACAAAATCTTTCAGAAACTCTGATCACTTGCTCATGTATTGCACAGGTAAGAAAAAAGGAAAACCTGCATCATAACAGGCTATTTCCAAGTGGTTGGCTCATGCTATTACCTTTCGGTACATCCACCACAAGACTCTTCCAGGAAGAGTTTGTGCTGATTGTACCAGGGCCTTTGCTTCATTTGTGGTTTTTGGAAAGGATAGATTCTGGAAATATTGTGAAAATGTTCTACAACCAACAACATGGTCCTATGAACACTTTTTTAGAGCACTGTAAACCAGATTCCTTTCCCAGCTCTAGGACGGTCTCTGCTTGGGCCATTCTCCTGTGACTGTGAAACCCTCATCCTTCCTCAGTCAGTTTAAGTTAAGGTAGTCTACCCATATAGCTAAGGCTACTACATCATTGATACTTAAGATGAACATAGTACAGCTGTGTAAGTAAACATACCATAACAGCAGATGTTCATCATATTGATCACTGCTGCTGCTGTAGCCATAGTTATATAGATTATATTCTCCATTGGAAGCAGGCACCTTCTACGTGCCCAGACCATCAGTCAGCTTAAGCTGAACTGTTTAAAAAGACAACTTTGGGAACAACGTCCTTCTGAGCTTTCCTGCCATCAGAGTATGCTTGAGTCTGTAAGGCTTTCGAAGATCAAAGGTCAGCTTGTGCTGGATGTTCTTAATGTTTCACTGTTGCAGTCATTACATCTGGGTAATGTGCTGGCAGGTTGCCCTCATTCGGCCTGATTAACAAAGTCTTGGGTCCTGTGTCGGTTGCTGTCCCTTCTTCCATGACGTCAGGTCGTCAGGGGCATAAAGCATGCAGCTGATGTCATTACATCAGTCTTTCTTGCAGTGCGGTGCCCGAAGCAGAAGCAGTTCGCAAGTGCCGGTCGGCCGACACCTGAAATTTTTGTTTTCGAGTTTCAGAACCGAAGTCTTCAACTTAAAGCTAAGTACCCTGTTGGGGAAACTTTTTCTTGCTCCTTACCAATGTCAGGAAAAGTTAATAATTGCATTACTTGTGGAAAGCAAATACTTCATAAAGATTTTAATTCGTACTGTATTCCTTGCCTAGGCCCTGACCACGACATACCTTACTGTCGGTTTTATGCTTTGTTTAATCAGCGCACTATCCGTTGTCGGTACATTTTTGCCTCTAAGTATTTCGGTTCTCGGTTTAATTACCCAGAAATGTCGTCGGTTAGCCATCCGGCTACCAGGATTCTGAAAAAATGCAGAGATAAAGACAGAGACAGGCCGCCGAGGTCCAAAACTGCCAATGACGCTTCTCCTAAGCCAGACGCCAGTTCGCCGGTACTCAGTGAGGCGCTTTCGCAGCCCCTGATACCCGCTACTTCTGATTCACAGGCCTCTACTGAGACCCATTCAGAGTCCAGTATGCTGCGAGATGCTTCACCTATGGAACCTGCGGATGTGTCTACCTTGGATGGGTCCGGAGCCACTGGGAAAGGCACTGGCTTCTGAGGGTGTATTCAGGCCTACAGACTTGCATATTAAATCTACACCGCCTTCATTACTAAGGCCTAAATCTCGATCCATGTCTCAAAAACCGATGCCCAGGCCATGTGTTCGGGCCCCTATGCCTAAAAAAACAAATGATAAAAATGGCTGAAGATCTAATTACTCTAATCAGGGGTAGTCACCCCCCCCCCCCAAGAGGCCTAGGACTGAGCTTGATTATAAATCTTCTGATCAGGATTCTGTTGCTTCTGACTCTTCTAATGTCCTGGATTTGTCCATAGGTTGGTACTAGGCTGTCAGCCATAGGGCCTATACAAGCCTAGCCATAACAATTCCCTGGCTATTTCTTCCCACACTATTTACTTCCCTGGCCCCCTGTCTAGCAGGGCGACTGACGTAATTCCCCGGGGTGAATTTCCTTTCTCCCATCCAATTGTCAAGGTTCCTTTTGAAGAGGGCCAAAGAGGCACTCTGCTTGACATGTATGGGCAATCTATTCCAGAGTCTGGGGAGTCTCTGGGTCAGGAACCTATCCCTCCAGCATGTTTTGTTTATTGTGATGACAAGGTTTAGATCCCTGGAGCGTGTGGCTCTGAGGGATTGGGATTTCTTTAAGTGTAGCTTATCCAACAGCTCTGGGTTTGACATGGCCTTGTATGTTAAGCAGAGATCGCCTCTTGAGTAGACGATATGTGACAGAGTATAGTTGGAGTTTTTTTAAAGCAGTCAGCGTAGGGCATCTGCTTTAGGCCTGTGATTCTTTTAGTGAGGTATTTCTGCGGCCTTTCCAGTTGTTGCAGATGTCATGAGAGGTACATACCAAACAGGACGTTGTATTCTATAATGGGTCTAATGAGGGATGAGTACAGTGGGACAATGACCTCCTTTTTTCTAGTTGAAAAGCCCTTAGTGATGAGGTGCACCACATAGAAGGATTTCCTAACTGTTGTGGTGATGTGGTTATCGAAGGTGAGACCATAGTCTCTTATCACACTTTTGGTGTTTAGTGTACTGCCACCTATATGGTAATTCATGGATACATGTTTTTTCCCAAAGGGGATAACTATACATTTCTTGGCATTGAGCTTGAGCCTATGGCTCTGGAACCAAGCATCTGTTTCTGTAAGGCCCTTTTGTAGAGTAGCCACATCATTTGAGGATTCAGTAATGGCTCCCAGTTTGCAGTCATCTGCAAACTTTGTTAGCCATAAATCCCTTAGTGTTGGCCAGTACTTCAGAGAAGTAGATGCCAAACAAGAGCGGTCCCAGGACTGAACCCTGAGGTACTCCACTTGTCACTTGTCTGGAGCTGGATTTGGAGTTGACTGCTTTTACAGTGTGGGTTCTATCAGTAAGCCAGTTAGCGACCCGTTGGGTGACATAGGGATTAATGCCCAGCTTAGTAAGTTTATCTATGATTCCAGAGTGGGGGATGGTGTCAAAGGCCTTGGCAAGGTCTAGATAGGCTGTGTGGACAACCTTACCCTCGTCATACCTACTTATGAGGATTCTGATGCAGAAGATTCTATTCCCTCTGCTTCCCCTCCTGAGGATTTTTCTTTTGGGGAAACCTTACATACTTTAAGGGAGCATTTCCACTGGGAAAGCCAGGAATTTCCTGATTCAAAAAAGAGACTTAGGGATTTCCTTCTTCTACCTCAGCATAGACCTTTGGCTATACCTCCTGTTCTAGACATTATTGATGATGTGTTCTCGGAATCCAGTTTGGCCCCTGATTCCCTGCCTCCCGGCTCCTAGTAAACATGCCAGATACTACAGAGTTCCTGAGTCCCACAAGTTCCTTTTCAAAAATCCTGTTGCAGATCCAGAAACCATTTCTCAGGGACCGAAGGGCATTAAGGTTTCTACTGCTAAAAATCCTACCCCTTCTGATAGAGACTCCAGGGTGCTGGATAGATGAGGTAAAAAGGTTTATACTTCTGCAACCTTGGCAATCAGAGCTTTAAACTGCCAATTTCATATGTTAAAATATCAACAGCATATTATTTGACTGCTTAAACAGAAAATTATGTTGATTCCTGACTGTGGACAATAAAGATTTACAGGATTTAATGCATTCTGCTGAACAAGTTGGAAAACATACTTTGCAATGTGGTTTTGATTCTTTAGAGGCCTCCTGCAGGGCTGCTGTTACTGGGTCTGTGCTTAAAAGGCATACTTGGCTTAAGGAGCAATCTTTGCCTGATCATGTTAAAGCTAAATTGTTGGATGCTCCTTTAAATCAGGACCTCCTGTTTGGCAATAAGGCTGAAGAAGTTCTAAAAACGATGGAAGATAAAGCTAAATCTATGCAAACTGTTAAAGATTTCTTACAAGTGCAACCTCCAAGATTTAGTAGGCACTGGCCTACTAAGAATTGGTCCTTTCCAGCCCCTTTCAGATCCTCTCAAGCCAAACCCAGACACAGCAAAAACCCCAGGTTTCAGTCCCGGGGACTCTCGGAACTAAGCAGTGGAGGGCCTCCACTTCCAAATCTGGAAATAACAAGACACCCCCCTATAGTAAACAGTCTCAATGGCTTCCTTTTAAAATTACCAAGCACTTATCTTTTAACCGCCCCTTTGGGGGGAAAGATTGCTCTTCATGCAAAGAACTGGGAACTCGTAACCCAGGACAAATGGGTTTTAAATAGTGTCCCAGGGATACAGATTTCATTTCCACACGTTGCCAACACCAAACGGGTGGCCAGACCTGCCCCCAAATCAGTGAGCAGATGCTCAAAAACAAGTACTTTCCCTCTTAAGCTTGTGGGCTATTCAACTGGTACCAGAAGAGGAAAAGGAACAAGGTTTCTATTCCAGGCTTTTTCTGGTACCTAGAAAAGACAAATCATGGCGTCCAATCCTGGACCTGTCTACTCTAAACACCTTTCTGTAGATTCCAAAATTCAAGATGCTGACTCTTCACCAGTTACTTCCTATGCTAGGCAAAGATGCCTGGTTGGCAACTCTAGATTTAAAAGAAGCATACTTGCACATCCCAGTCAGGGAATATTGTAGAAGATACCTACGCTTCAAAGCAGGCTACTTGCATTATCAGTTTTCTACACTGCCCTTTGGCTGTCTACAACGCCAAGGGTTTTCACAAAGTGGCTAGCTCCAGTTATTGCATTTTGCAGGCAAAGAAATATTCAAATATACCCATACCTGGACGATTGTCTAATTCAGGCAGAAAACCAGGGCATACTTCTAAATCATCTGGCATTTGTAAAAAGGGTTCTAATTTGTCTGGTGTACGTCATAAACAAAAAGAAGTCACAACTGGTACCCTGTCAACAGATTACATTCCTGGGTGCAAGCTTGAATACAACTGCCGAGATGGCTTTCCTCACGCGAGAGAAGCAAATTCATTTGGTAACTTACTTCAAACAAGTGGCCACAAAAACCCTGCTATCTGCAAGACAAATACTGCAAGCCTTGGGGCTCATGGCATATCCCATATGCAAGACTGCATATGAGGAAACTACAGTGGTATCTAAAAAGTCTATGGAGTCAACATTGTCACAGCCTGGAAACAATGATTCCTATCATACCGTGCCTACGCCAAGAGTTCCTATGGTGGGCAGAAGCCTGCCACCAAAAGAAGGGACTACCATTCACATTACCCCCTGCCACCCAAACCCTAACTACAGATGCATCAGACTATGCATGGGGGGCTCACCTGGCAGGGAAGTGCATTCAGGGCAAATTGAACCCAAATCAATGCATCTACATATCAAGCAAAAAGAAATGTTAGCTGTACAGAATGCTCTGACAGCCTTCAAGGACTACATTCTTCCAGGACAACTAATGGTAAAGACGGACAACACCACGGTTATATGGTACATAAACAAACAGGGGGGTACACATTCCTACCACCTCTGCAGACTAGCCATGGCATTGTGGAACACAGCCCTGAGTTACCAAGTGCAGCTACAAGCTCAATTCCTGCCAGAAAAATTGAATGCACACTGGCAGCCGGACTAAGCAGAAACCCCCTGGACCCACACGAGTGGAATCTGGAACCACGGATTTTCAACATGTTGACAAGCGATTGGGGGAGCCCAGACATGGATCTATTTGCCTCCCCCCAGAACTACCAGTTGGACAAGCTTTGCACAAGAACTTCTCACAAACAAGCCTGGAATGTGGATGCTCTGTGTACGCCTTTCCCCCTCTGCCTCTGCTCTCCAAAGTTCTACTAAAAGTCAAAGAGGACAAACCAAGGATGATTTTGATTGCTCCAGCCTGGCCGCGCCAACACTGGTGTACCCCCTCCTGCGCAGTGTGTCGCAAATATCTCCATGGCACCTGCCTCAGATCCCTTCCCTGCTGTCTCAGCAGGAGAACCAAATTCTGCATCCTTAGCTTCCAACATTAAACTTTGCAACCTGGCTAATCACTTAAATTCACCCTTATCATCCCTCAACAAACCTGTGATGGATGTCATCTTGGAGGCGTGGAGATCTAGTACTAGAAAATCTTATGCTGATAAATGGAAAAGATTTTGTGCCTGGAACCAATCTTTAGGGATGAACACAGCAGCACCCAATTTACCTCAGATTTTGCAATACTTAACTGAGAGGCTTCGCAAGGGCCTGTCTTTTTCCTCCATTAAAATCCATGCCTCAGCTATTTCAGCTCACTGTAACACGTAACCACCCCTCTTCTCTCATCCTCTGCTCAAGCAGTATCTCAGAGGCAAAAAAACTTGTAACCACCCAGGAGAGCCCCTACCCCTGCCTGGGACCTTAACTTTGTTTTGGAGAAACTCGCTCTACCTCCTTTTGAGCCAGCTGCTACTGCAGACTTAAAATTTCTTTCTTGGAAAACAGCCTTCCTTTTAGCAAACACTTCAGGTAGAAGGATATCTGAATTACAGGCCCTTATGGCAGTGGAGCCTTTCATCATCTTTCATGCGGACAGGGTATCTCTCAGGACCAATCCATCCTTCATGCCCAAGGTGGTTTCCAGTGTGGCTCTTAATCAGTCCATTCATTTGCCAACCTTCTTCCCCAATCCACAGAACAAAGGGGAAAGGATTCTGCATTCCTTGTATGTGCACAGATAACTAAGATTCTACTTGGACAGGACTAAATCTCAAAGAAAATTTGAACAGTTGCTGCAGGGGCAGTGGGGAAGGCTATTTCTACGCAATTGCATTCATTTCTGCTATAAGCACCATGGAAAACGTATCCCCCAGTTGATCAGATCTCACTCCACCAAGGCTGCATCTACTTCTGCAGCCTTTCTCAGAGGTGTTCCTACCAGAGATATCCTAGAAGCTGCTACCTGGAGTTCTGTACATACTTTCACCAAGCACTATCATTTACCAATTTTCTCTAAATACAGAACTGGCTTTGCCACTGCTGTCTTGCAGGGCCTTATAGCTGGCCCTAATGCTGTATAAACTCCTCCTCCCAACCATAGCTTTGGGAATTTACCCAAATGTAGTAACTGCAACAGTGAAACATGAAGAACGTAGTACAGTTGTGTACATTTATAATGTAGATGTTAGAGTGTATTCACTGTTGCAGTCCTGGTTACCCTCCCTCCAGCCCCTTAGTTTTTTTCTGACTGTACCTCTCCTTTTCTTTACTATGCTTAAAAGCATTTTTGGTGTATTTGCTTTTGGTTGGAGGTATACCTTTGTGTTTTTGTGTTTATTTGTTCCCCATTAGGGAGGCACCTGACATCTGGGGCAAGAAAAACTGATGTAATGGTGTCGGCTGCATGTTTTATACCCCTGACGTCATGGTAGAAGGGACAGCAACTGACGCAGGACTGCACCAGAGAGAAGTCATCTAAAGCCAAGTACCCTGTTGGGGAACTCCTTTTTATTCTTGCTTTAACCCATGTTAGATAAGGTTAACAATTGTATCCGTTGTGGTAGGCAAATCCCACACCAAGACTTTCATACATTGTATGCCAACTGCCTAGGTCTGGATCATGACATCCCTAGTGGCCACTTTTGTGCCCGTTTCATTTCTAGTACTATAAGGTGTAGGGCCAAAATCTTGGCTAGGCATTTTAGTCTGCCATCTGCCTCGCATTGTCTGATCACATCTGCCGGTTGCCCAGAGGTTGAGCTTCCTAAGCGCAGGAAGGACAAGGAAAAAAGACCCACGCTTTGGGCCTCAGATGACAACCGCTCACCAGTCCCCCAAGGCTCATTATCGCTGTAGAAAGCTAGGTGCTTTGCAGCCACCTTCTGAGACTGAGGTGGTGGTGTAGTCCTCTCTCAAGACCCATATGGACTCTGACATGCCATCAGGTTCTTCAACTTCTGTATAGGCCATGGCTTTTAGTGCATTTGTTGGGTCCAGAGTCTCAGCAGACCCCTGCTTCCAATGAGTAATCTTTTACTGGTGACGTTCCTTCAAGGTATCAGCCTGCTTCGGTTCTTCCTTACAAAGAGACTAGTGTCATGATTGCGGACATACCTAGGCCCAAAACTACCTCTAAGAAGGGTTCTACCTCAGGTCCTATGCCTAGGTGTACTGGCTCCCACTCACTAGGATATCAGCAAGACCTAGTCAGGTTAGCTGAAGACCTAATATCCTTGTCAGAGTTAGGCAACCCCCTTAAAAGGATCCTATCACTGATGTTTTCTCTGAACCTTGTAATTCAGATGAGGATTCTGACCAGGAGGAGTGTGTTTTTGAGGAGGGACCCCTCCTTACTTCTTTTGAAGATTCAGATTCTGAAGAGAATCTGCCTTCAGCTTCACGTCCTGAAGACATTACTTTTGGGGAAACACTCCATGCCATGAAGGGAGCATTACCCGTTGGAGGCACAGGAATACCCAGAATCTAAAAAGAGAGTTAGGGAGTTCCTTGACCTCCTGGAACACAAACCTTTGGCTATTTCTCCTGTATTGGAGGTGGTAGAGGATGTTTTTTATGGACTTTTCCCCTGAATCCAGATTGTCTACCAACAGTCCCTCAAAAACCAGACAGGTTTTACAGGTTGCTGTACTCACATAAGTATGTCTGTAGAAACCCTTCTCCTGATCCAGGGGTTGTCACTCCAGGTCACAAGGGAGCAAGATCCAGCTCTTCACTTTTACCTGCTGACAAAGAAACCAGGGCCCTTCATAGGTTTGGTAAAAAAAAGTCTACACTTCTGCTACCCTAGCCATGAGGGCCCTTAAATGCCAGTTCCATATGATAAAATACCAAAAAAATATTTTAGATAAAATGAAGCAAAATATATCCTCATTGGAGGACAAGAACATTTCCAAGGAATTGTTGGACCTTTGCCATTCAAGCTCCCAGGTGGCTTAGACACTCATTACACTGCAGCTACAATGCTGTGGAGGCCACTAGCCGATGTGCTGTATCTGGTTCTATCATTAGAAGACATGCCTGACTTGGGGAATAGACACTACCAGACCATGTCATATCCAGAATTCTGGATGCACTCCTGGATAAGGATTTCCTCTTTTGGCCAAAAACTGAGACTGTGCTCAAACAGATGGAAGATGAAGCAAAATCTATGCAAACTGTCATGGACTTCCTCCAAGTTCAGCCTCCTATGTTTAGTAGGAATTTTCCCAGTAAACACTGGCCTTTTCCCCCTCAAAAAAAGTGGCCAAAGGAAACCCCAGAGGAAAAGGCTTCAAAGGCAGCATCAATTACAAAGGCCCAGGCAGTGGTCCTCAGAAACCCCCAGGCAGGGAAGTTCTAGGCTGCAGGGCCCTGGCAGAGAGCAGCAATGACTTTCTTCCCCCTACTAACCCCTTCCCCACCCTCTCCATCAAAGACAGGAGGAAGGCTATCCCCAATTTAAAGAAAATTGGTCCCTCATTACTTCAGACAAGTAGGTTCTGAAAGTCATCCCAGATGGTTACAGGCTGACTTTCAAAGAGCAATTAAGATTCTCATGTTACCTGGCTATTCCACAAAATCAGAGAACAGAGGCCCTTTCTCAGATTTACAACCTGTGCTCACAGGGCTCTGTGAAACCAGTACCAGAACACCAAATAGGGAAGGGGTTCTATTCCAGGCTATTCTTGGCTGCCAGAATGAAGGATCTATTGGCGCCCTGTTCTAGACCTGTCCACCCTCAATCAGTCCCTGCTGGCACCCAAATTCAGAATATTGAATCTTCCATGATAGCCCCTCAGGCATTAATGGTCACCTTAGACCTAAAAGATTCTTGCTTGCACATTCCTATAGAGGAAGTCTTGCAGAAGTTTTCTTCATTTCAGAACATGTACCAGTCACTTTCAATTCTCCGCACTGCCCTTTGGCTTGTCTACTGCTCCCAAGGTCTTCACAAAGTGTTTAGCTCCTGTGATCACTTTCTGTAGAACAAGAGGGATCTAAATTTACCCCTATCTAGACAACTACCTCATTCAAGCCACGAGTCGGACAAAGCTCCTCAAGGATCTAGCCTTTACTCAGGACCTCCTCACCTACTTGGGGTTCACCATAAATATTTACAAATCCAGCACAGACCCATCCACAGAGATAGTTTTCCTGGGGACTAATCTGGATTCCTCCCTCCTTTTCTCCTTCCTGACTCAGTACTTCCAAAACATTATGCAGCGACATTGCCTCTCAGCCAGGAAATTCCTCAGAGCATTAGGCTGCATGGCATCATGTATCCTCATGATCCCTCTGTCCAGACTGCACATGAGGAAGCTCTAGTGGTTCCTCAAGAATCTGTGGTGCCAGCACTCTCCATCCCTGGAGACAAAAATTCAGCTGATTCCTTACCTCAAGGATGAATTTGCATGGTGGACACTGGCATGTACCCAGAACCTGGATCTCCCCTTCAGGTTCACCCCTCAGGATCAAACTTTAACCAGAGATGCTTCAGAAGCCGCCTGAGGGGATCATTTTCAACACCTTCTGTCCCAAGGCATATGGTAAAATCAGTTCAGACACAAGCACATAAATTGGAAAGAACTGATAGCAATTCAAAAGGACCTAGTAGCTTTCAAAGAACCGTGGAAACCAGGGTTCCTGCCAGTCAAAACAGACAACACCATAGTCGTGTAATACATAAACAAGGAGGCACTCGCTCTTACCCTCCTTGTCGACTAGCTATGCAGGTCTAGAAGACAACTCACTCTCTGGGGTTGCACCCCATGGCACAGTACCTCCCAGGGACTCAAAACACTGTAACAGATCATTTCAGTGGACACTTGATGGATCCCTACAAGTGGTATATGCATCAGGAAACATTTCTCAGCATAGTCCAGAAATGGGGATCTGCACAGGTACCTCTTTGCCACCAAAGAAAATGCTCAACTGAAAAGATTCTGTTCCAGGAACAAACTACCCACAGCCTGCAGGACAGATGCTTTCTCCTACTTTTGATGCCACCTTTTCCTTTATGCATTTCCTCCCCTGCCTCTTCTTTCACAGGTCCTCCTAAAAATCAGGAAAGAAGGCCCAAGGGTCATTTGGATAGCCCCAGACTTATCCAGGCAGCACTGGTATCCACTGCTGCTAAGTTTAACCAACAAAAATCTGTGGCAGTTACCACAGAGAGTGGACCTTCTGATTCAAGACTAGGAAGTAACAGCCAAGTGGAAAAGAGTCTCTCTTTGGTGTCAGCAGCAAGGCCTCAATTCTAACTCAGACAATATCTCTGCCATTTTAGACTACCTGGCTATCCTGATTGATAGAGACCCATCATTTTCTTCCAGCAACATTCATGCCTCTGCCATTTAAGCCCACATCCCTGTTCTTCCTCCTATCTTTAACCACCCCCGATGAAACCATTCCTTAAGGGAGTGATTCAGATCAGACCTCCCAGGAGACAACCCACACCTCTGTGGGGACCTCCAATTTTGTTCTGAAACAAATTGACACTATCCCCCATTGAACCAGCAGTTTCTGCTGAACTAAAATTAACTTGGAAGAATGCCGTTGTCCTGGCTATCACCTCAGTAGGAGGGTCTGTGAGCTGCAAGCTGTCATGGCAGTGGTACCATTTTTCATATTCCACCCAGACAGAGTATCTCTCAGGATTAACCCATCCTTTATGCCCAAGGTGGTCACGGACACATCCTTGAATCAAGCTATGCACTTGCCCACCTTCTTCCCCAAGCCTCGAAACCAGAGGGAGAGTGTCCTTCACTCCTTGGATATGCACAGACAGCTCCGCTACTATCTTGATAGAACTAAATCTTTCTGGGAAATCACACCAGCTCTGTGTCCTTTGCCACTGGCGCTGAAGGAAAACCAGTCTCCAAATAGACTATCTTCAAGTGGATCTCTCACTGTATTTCCTTTTGTTACAGCCATCATTGTAAAAAGCCACCCAAAGTTGTCAGGCTGCACTCTACTAGGGTCACTGCTCCCTCTGTTGCCTTCCTGAAAGGAGCACCTACCAAAGATATTTTGGATGCTGCTACCTGGTCATCTCTGCATACCTTTACCAAACACTACCACTTATCAGACTTTTCCAAGTCTAGAGCAAGATTTGCTACTGCCATCCTGCAGGGCATCCTCTCTCCCCCCATAATCTTCCTTCGACCCTCATCTCAGCTTTGGGAATCATCCCACAAGTCAGGACTGCAGCAGTGAACCACGAAGAACATAGTACAATTGTCTACACTTGCCATAAATGTAGATGTTCAGGTGTATTCACCATTGCAGTCTTCTTTCCCTCCCTCCTTCCCCCTTTGCCTACAGTAGTAGTCCACTTCTATCTTCACTACCCAGAGGACCCCATAGGTGTTTTCCCTGCAGGGCCCTTTTTCTACCTTTGACCCTTGCTTAGGGTTCATCCTGGGAGTTCCTACCTTCTAGGGGGCTAGAAAGAAACTGAGGTCATGGTGTCGGCTGGCTCCCTTTATAATCATGTGTACTGATGTTAGGATAGGGCTTCGCCAGCCTTAGGAGGAGGGAGATTTTTACTCTGGTAGTCGGGCCGGCGAAGGGCTTCCACTGCAGGAAGTTCCACAAGTCAGGACTGCAATAGTGAAACACAAAGAACATGTACATTTATAGTATGTGTACACAAATGTACTGTTTTAGTCCATCAGAAAATACTGAGGGGGTGTGGCCAAGATGCCAGTCTGATAGCAGAAATCCATAGCTCTGCTTAGATTTTAATATCCTGACAGGAAATATACTTTAATTTTTAGAAAAGCTAACTAAAAGTATACTAAGTTAAATTAGCATAGACTCTCTATTTTCTAAAAATTAATACATAGTCAAGAGAATTTTTTAATTATTCCTGTCAGGAAGTTTTCTACTGGAGATCTCAAGATGAGCAGCTCGAAGAACCCACACCAGGAGAGTGCAGTGAAGAAAGAACTACATCTTATGATAACAAACATCCAAGAACTGTCACTAAAAATGGACAAATTCTAAAACAAAGTGGATGTTATCAAACAAGAATGCAGTAAACAAATGGAACTTCTAAATGGAACAGTAAAGAAGCAGTCTGAACAGATTCTTGCCTTAGAGGAAACAGTAACAGACCTAGATACTAGAGTGACAGAAAATGAACATCACAATGAATTTCTTCTGAAACAAAACAGGCTGATTGAAAAACTGGAAGACCTTGAAAGTAGATCAAGGAGAAATAACATAAGAATATATGGAATTCCTGAGAAAGAAGAGGGTGCTAACATGATTCAGTTCCCTCAATAAGTGGTTTTATCAGAACTAAACATGCCTGGATCCCTCTCTTTTGGAATTGAGAGGACTCATCGGTCCCTGGCAAATCCAGCTTCATCTCTGAGTTCATCTAACCCCAGGTCTATACTAGTTATATTTCTTTCCTCGCAAGACAAGGACTTGGGGGAAGCTTGGACTAATTCCCCTATCAAGATGGGTGAAACAGTTATTCGTTTTGGCAATGACTACACCTCTACAGTCATATCCAGAAGAAAGGAGTATGTTCCTCTAAGTCCTTGAAAAAAGCCAATATTAAAGCTCAATTTTTTCCTGCAAGAATAAAAATCACCTTGCCAGAAGGAGTGAAGATCTTTGAATTCCCTACAAGAAGCAGTAGAATTTATCCAAAAGAAGAAAATACTGTCGGACATAGAAGAAACGGAATGGTCATCCCAGAGTTTGAAGATACAGGCAACAAAAAATGGATGGTCTGTGAAGGAAGGAGCAAACAAAACTAAGAAACTAAAAGACAAATGAATACATTTCTTCTAATTTTAAGTGCTTTGTTTTTTTAATCGTGATATATTTGATTCTGGAAAGTCTCTATGCTTTAATGTGAATCATTTTTATTAATTTTTCTCTCTTCCTTAGTATATCTACTTTTTCTAATTACATATAGTACTAAGAATTTAACATTCTGTCTCCTTTCTTCGTATTCTTTTTTATTAACAGTGTTCCTTTTCTTTCTCTTCCCCATTATAAGTGCTTTGCATACTTTCCCCTTTTAAATAACAACAAATGATGTATGTCTTCTAATTCTTCAGTAATATAATTTGACTTGATACCAAAGTGCATTTTTTTCTAGTGGGTCAGTGGTGGGGTAACAAGGTGTTTCGGATTAGTGTTTCTAACTAGATGTTTTTAGACTGTTTGTTTAGATACATTTAAACATTAATACAGTACATTAATCGTGTTTTATAGAGAGCTACAAATACATTTGTTAAATAAATATACTAGGTCCCTTTTTCTCTCTCTCTCTGGCCTGGTTAACTGGTGGGTAAATGATTGAAATGTTATAATATGATTTCTGATTTGAGGCAGCTGTTACTTCTAAATAGCCGTTTTTATATGAAAGGGTTAATTTTTTCATGATGATGAAACTGGTGGTCTGTATGACTGTTCTCATTGTGGAGATTCATGACATGCTGTGACAAGGCAGCTTGAGTGGTGTGTTTTTTTTTTTTTTTGCTTTCTGTAAACCCTAAAAACTTCAAGATCTGAATTTCCTGCTGAAAATGCTTTTTTCTTAGAGACAACTTCTGTTGTGCATTTGCGCATGAGCCTGTTTATTTATTTATGTTTATGAAGCTGCAGCTTGAGTAAACAGTGATGACATTATTTAACTTTTTGAACTTAAATGGTTGTACTTAGAATTCTTTTCTCTTGAAATTGTTATCCTTCACTAGATACTTTTATCAGAAATAATTATTTACCATTTAAAGTGTTTGACTCCTTTGAAAATGCCTATGTTCTCTTATAGATGCATGCATTCTGCAGATTCAATGACATAGTAACTAAATGACATTGTGAACTAGGAGCTGCATTAGAAAACTCATTATACATATTAACATCAGACTTATGTTATATAACTAAATCTTTAGTAAGTAAAACAGGGGGTTGTGAGGCCCCCCTTTTTTCTCTCTCTCCCCCCTTCCTGATGAAATATGTCAACATAGATATTATGCAATTCCTCCCCTAAAACGTGCACGCTGATTGGCCAGCCCAACCAGCGTGCCCGTTGTAAATCCCTCAATATACTAACGGAAAAAGGTCCGGTCGCCCGGACTTTTTCCGTTAGTATAAAACACTGTCTCGCTATGTTAAAAGAGTTTAACATAGCGACACAGGTTTAAAAAAAGCAACGGAGATCTCCGTTGCTTTTTTTAAAGCTGTCTTGCTATGTTAAACTCCTTTAACATAGCGACACAGTGTGTAAAAAGCAGTTTAAAGCTGTCTCGCTATATTAAATGGGTTTAACATAGCGAGACAGCTTTAAAATAAGCAACGGAGATATCCGTTGCTTATTTTAAAGCTGTCTCGCTATGTTAAACCCATTTAACATAGCGAGACAGTTTTTAAAAAAAAAAGCAACGGAGATTGCAAGATCTCCATTGCTTTTTACTGTTTCGCTATGTTAAATGGGTTTAACATAGCGAGACAGCTTTACAATAAGCAACGGAGATCTCTGTTGCTTATTTTAAAGCTGTCTCACTATGTTAAACCCATTTAACATAGCGAAACAGTAAAAAAAAGCAACGGAGATCTTGCATTCTCCGTTGCTTTTGCCCACAGCTCTGATGTACTGCGTAGGCATGCGCAGTACATCAGAACTGCCGCAGAATACCAGACAGCTGCGGAAGGGCAGTAAAGAGGCATTATACAATGCCATTATTTAAGAAAAGTAATTATTTCTTTTCTTAAATAATGTCATTATAATAATAACAACACGCCTAGGTGTGGTAATGCTGATACCCACGGTTGGCTTTGTTTGGTCCTCGGAGCCTCGGGACCAAACCACGCCAACCGTGGGTAAATCCAGCATTACCCACACCCAGGCGTGGGTTATTGCTATATTAATACATATGAGTAATGTGTATAATTGGAAAATATAATAGTTATGTTGTAATAAGTGTTATATATATTCAGCAGATCCTTACATGAAAAATGTTGGATAGATGACTGACAAAATGGTTAAATTATCTGATGTTTCTTGAAAAGTCTTGGAAATAATGACAATCTTCTTAACCTTCAGCTTCTAATGTTTATACATACTTAGATCTGCTATATATTTATGGCATATATACGTATTAGAGGTGCTATTATATGTGACATATTCATATAGCTCCGATATATTTGACACTCATTCTAATGTATATTTCATGGATTCAGATTTCTTTAGTTACTTTCATAATGCTTTTCTTTTTTGTATTTATACTATATTCTAAGCAAAGATGGATAATTTGTGTCATTTGGTATTGGAGAGGTGGTGGATGGATGGGTTTAGTTAAGTTTTTAAATAAACCAGAAACTTTGTTTCATGTATGTGTTTGTAAATAGTTTTGGGTTTTTGAAAGTAGTAGAAAATGGAACTGATACCAAACCAAGTAGTCAAGAAATAAAATTCAAACCACCACACTGGTAATAAAATCGATTCTTTTTACTTCCAACCACAACAGGTGAGCGCTTTCGTCTAATAGATAGACTTCATCAGATTTTTTGAAAGTAGTGCTTAATGCATGTTATGCATCCATGATAAGTAAGTTTTCAGTAGATTTCAAGTCAACACGGAAGAAAGGTCTTTCGGTTAGTAATGCCATACATATTATAGTCAATGGCTTATAAATGTTTATCATTAAATATTAGTGGTTTGAACTATAATGTCAAAATAGCTGGTTTGCTTAAACATATCGAAATGCATAAAGCCCAGATAATCTTTTTACAGTAAACCCATCTATTAAAAAAAATCTACAAAAATACTCATTCAGTGGCTATACGATTCTGGCTGATTCATGTTTTAAGGCTAAGAGAAGGGGTACTCTTATTCTATGGAAAAATACTTCTACTATGCCAAGAATTCTAGATCCAATTTCTGATAAAGATGGGATATTAGCACGGTTATTATGGAAATCAATAGGAAGTATTATACTTTGATTAATACATGCTGGATACCAGGACTGAGTACTAAATATGTTGACAAATATCTGGACCTGATTACTTTAAATGCAAAAGGGTAAAATTATAGCAACAAGTGATTTTAACTGCCTATTATCAGGCAATGATGCTTCTAAAATGGTAAAATAAAACTAACATCTCAAGCCAAGAAGTTAAATTACTTTACAAACCTGATGTACCTTAAAAGATATACATGGTCCAAGAGAACATTATTCCTTTTTCTATACTCACTATTCATATCGATTTGGTACACAAACATTGATAAGGTCTTTGTATCAAATAATATATACTCTAAATTAAGTGACATATCTATAATGACTTGTCTACTTTTGGACCATAATGCTATAAACTTTACATTAACTATACATACAGATGATTTAAGATTTCTAAATAGTATTCCTGCTTACATAACAAAGTTAAATGACTTTAGGTAATGGATAATGAAAGAAATAGACATGTTTATGGAAACAAATGATAATGATGAAGTGACTGATGCTATACTATGGGACACCTTTAGAGTTTATACATGTGGTAGAATAAAATCTTCGTACCTTAAAAAAAGGAGAGTGTGGGGCAAAGAACTTTTAGACTTGCAAAAAAACATAGACAAGATAAAAATGGACACAAAAACAAATAAAGCACATATTGAAATTACCAAGTTAAATCAAAAATACTTAGAAGTTCTGAACCATAAGGTAGCCATAAACCTGGAAAAATTGAAATTACAATCTTATGCTGTAAATTCCAAATATCTACATAAAATAGCGGTAAGATAAAAAAAAATAATCAAAATCTTACGAGATTAAATATAAAAGTGATGGTTCAGTTAAGAGTACATCTAACTTAATGGGTATATTGGAAGTGTTCAAAAACTACTATAAAGATCTATAACACACCACTTTTGGAGACAGATAATGTAATGTAGTAGCTATATATTTTGAAATGTTAAACCTACAATTGAGTTTATAACAAAATTATTCACTTTATGTCAATGTTGAAATTTCTGTATTGAATTATGTCTTTTCATTTTTGTAACATTTTGACAAGCCAGTTGCAAATATCATGGAGCTTATCTGTAAATGTTTAATTAGCTGTTTAAACTATGTCCTTTTGTAACATGTGAAATGTGACTTGAAATTATTGTGGAGCTTTTCTCCCCGGGCCTCCACTGAAAATGGGCTTTTCTTGGCCCAGTGGACTTCCCCGGTCATCAAACTTAAATAAAATAAATAAATAAAATAAATACTTTTATTCAAGAAAATATAATTACTAAGGTGTCAATACAACAAAATAACATATTAATTAAACAAATAACACTAACAGAATAACTAACAGAACTAACAATAACTAACGGACAAAATTATTGACTTCAACAATTGGCTAAGCTTCTGGTGTCATTTCTAAGGGGATCCAGTATCTGTCTTCTTGGGATGACATGGTCGAAAGACCACAATGTTTTGCCACAGATGGCCTGCATCTGTCGCCCTTGGGATTCCAGATACTGGCTAAGGCTCTTGCTGCCCCTATAGTGCCTTTTTTAGGCAAGGTTCAAGTAAATTTACCACCGTAACAGGAACAGGCAAGCAAAAACTGAGGGCAATGCTAGAAGTCTAAATCTCAAAATGCACTCACTCGAGGCACTCCTTAAAATGGAGAACATCGATATCTGTGCAGTGACTGAGACCTGGTTCGAGGTTCCAGAGACCACCACTGCACTACCAGGCTATAACTCATGCCACACTTTTTGGCCATGTAACCTGGACCGAAACACCAAAGGCGGAGGTGTGTCCACTTTCATTAAGGATATCCACACCTCCAGGCTAGTTGCTCAGCATAATGCATCCAAGGTTATCCAAGTGCAACTAACTTTGGGCAAAACTGCATTCCAAATTGCATTCCAAAGTGTAGCTTGCTACAGATCCCCCACCATGCCCCAGGATTCTTGATGTACTGGAAAATATTAGGGTTCAACCAAACACCCTAATAATGTGCGACTTCAACTACCCCCACCATTAACTGGGAAAACTACTTGTGTACCAACTCCTTAGCTCAACGCTTTCTGGAATTCATAAACTCCAGTGCCCTGAATCAACCTATCCACACCCCCACCAGGGGCAACATTATCCTAGACCTAGTCATTACCAACATGAGTGACCGGTGTTCCACACCTGGTCAACTCCTCGTTGGTCCAATCCGACCATAAGCTAATCACCTTTGATATCCACATCCCGCCCCCACCCCCCATTAAGGAAACCATGGTAAAAAATTTCTACAAATCCAACTTCATGCTTCTTAAGACAGAAGTGGTGAACTTCCTGACACCCATGTACATGGACAACACAGTTACAACTGCTGAATCCTACACAAATGCATTCTATAAGCACTTAAACAAGTGCATCGATTGTGCTATCCCAAACAGAACCAAGATGCTATCCTACAAAAAAAGGAAACCAATCTGGTGGTCCCCTGCCATAAACAAACTGTACAACAGAAGGAAGAAACTGTTGCAAAAAAGAGTAAAATCCCATGAGTGGAGGAGCTCCCTGGTCAGCCTCAGTAAGAAGCTGAGATCCCTTATAAGATCCTCCAAAGCTAGCTACGAAAACAAAATCGCCACTAATTCTATGGACAACCACAAAGCATTCTATAGCTATGTCAAGAATCTCAATGGCAACACTCAGATCTGCTGTGAGTTACAGCACAACGGCACGAAAATTACAGAACCAACTGATATTGCCAACATCCTGGCAGATAGGTTCAGTGCTAACTTTACCCCCCCTAAAGAGTCTATATCGGTACAGGAAAAATGCAGAGTCCCTGTAATCACAACTACGCAGGTAAAAGCTGCACTCTCTAAAGCCAAAAACACAGCATCCATGGGACCGGACAACATCCCAGGCTGCGTTGTACACGAACTTCAGAATGAACTGGCTCCCCACTTAAGCACCATGTTCAGTAATAGCCTCGCATCAGGCTTTGTGCCCATTGAATGGCACACAGCAACAGTTATCCCACTCCACAAAGGGGGAGCCACCACTGATCCCGGGAACTATCGACCTATTAGCCTGACAAGCCTGGTCTGCAAGGCCATGGAACATGTCATCGTGGAACTCATAAACAAAGACATTGGTAACCTCCAAGCTCTGGATCCCACCCAGTTCGGGTTTGTGAAAGGCGGATCATGCCTCCTGAACCTGATCGACTTCTTTGAGGCAGTCACCAAAGCCGTAGATGAGGGTAAGGTGGTTCATACAGCCTATCTTGAACTCGCCAAGGCTTTCGGCACCATCCCCCATTCTGGAATTATAGCTAAACTCACTAAACTAGGTATAAATCCCTAAGTCACAAGATGGGTTGCCAACTGGCTCACTGATAGAACCCACACTGTAAAAGTTGCAGACTCCAAATCTGACCTCAAAGCAGTGACAAGTGGAGTACCACAGGGTTCCGTCCTGGGACCTCTCCTGTTTGGTATCTACTTCTCTGAAGTACAGGCTAACACAGAAGGCCTCTGGCTAACAAAGTTCACAGATGACTGCAAACTAGGAGCCATAGTCAAGTCCCGAAATGATGTGGACATCCTACAGAAGGGCCTCGCTGAGACAGATGCCTGGTGTCAGAGCCATGGCTTCACGCTCAATGCCAAAAAGTGTAGTGTCATCCCCTTTGCTAAAAACTCTGTACCCATGAACTACCACATAGGCAGCAATTTACTTAACACCGAATGTATGATAAGAAACCTTGGGACCCAGGTGGACAGTAGTCTCTCCTTTGATAGTTACATCGCCACAGTAGTCAGGAAGTCCTTCTACGTGGCACACCTCATCATAAAAGAGTTCTCATCCATGAAAAAAGAGGTCATTGTTCCCCTCAACACGGCACTCATTAGACCCATTATAGAGTACAATGCCCCTTTTGGAATGTACCTCACAAGACATCTGCAGCAGCTGGAAAGGCCACAGAAATACCTCACAAAGAGGATTACTGGCCTCAAACAAATGCCCTACACTGACCGCCTCAAAAAACTCCAGCTTTACTCCGTAGCATATCGCCTACTCGGAGGTGATCTCTGCCTAACATATAAAGCTATGTCAAGCCCAGAGCTGTTGGTCATGCTACACCTAAAGAAATCCCAATCCCTCCGAGCTAAACACTGTAGGGACCTAAAGCTTGTCTCCACAATAAACAGGACATGCTGGTGGGAAGTCCCAGAGACTTCCCATACTGTGGATCAGGTTACCCATCTATGTCAAGCAAAGTTCTTCATTAGCACTCTTCAAGAAAAATCTTGATGAGTGGATGGGAAATAGGAAATACACCCGGGGATCACTTCTCTGTCTCTACTCAACAGTGGCACAGGAAAATAACTTTCTTGGGTGGCGTAAGCCAGGGAACCTTGTTGGCTAGGCTTACATAGGCCCTTGGGCCGATAGCCTAGTACCTACCTATGAACCTAAGAAGTGAATAAAAAATTTAAAAGATATAAAGCTCCTGGACTGGATGGAATAATTCCTGAACTATATAAGATTTTTCCTGAATATATAATAAAAAAAAAATGATGAGTGGCTTTACTGTGGTTAAGCAAAAATGTATAACATCCCCATCGTGGAAATACTCGGTTATCTCCCCCATATTAAAACAAGGTAAGGACCCCAAATCTTGTGATTCATATAGGCCAATTTCGTTACTAAACACTGATTATAAATATTTCATGACAATATTAGCTAATGGGATAAAGAAAATATTACCTAATCTAATACATAATGATCAGACAGTATTCATTCTTCATAGAAAAATGCAAGATAACATTATTAAATTACTATTATTAATAAACATAGCATGCAAATACAAAAAAAATAACTTTTATCAGCCTAGACATAAAAAGGATTTTGATTCTATTAGTTGGTCTAATCTACAAAGAATTCTGATTGGTTTTGAATTCTCCTCAGATTTTGTTAACTTATTAATGAAAATTTATAGTGGGGGCACAAGCTTATGTGAAAATCAGATCATGTCTATCCTCACCACTAGAAATCCTCAAGGGAACTAGACAAGGTTGTTCTTTGTCACCATTATTGTTTGCTCTTTCAATGGAAACTTTTGCTACATATATCACAAACAAGCAAAATACAAAAGGCTTTCAAATTAATAAGGACTATTGTCCTAAGATACAATTACTTGCTGGTGATATGTTAACATTGGGTGATATTGATGGTTCTTTGCATGATGTTATAAATACCTTAAGCAAGTTTGAAAGAATTTCAGGGCTTAAAGTTAATCATAATAAATCCAAAACATTACTAATTTACAAAAAGATCAACAAAAACCTAAGAGAGAATAGCCTGTTTAATTGGGAGAATGATGTATTGGAATATTCGGGTGTCAGTATAAAGAGTACATGGAAAGAGTCTGTTAAACTAAACTACAATTATTTAATAACCACCATTAGTGAACTAATCAAAATTTTGAATAAAATGTGCTTCACAATGGAGGATAGGCTCTCTTTAATTAAAATGATAATTTTACCTAAAATTTTGTTTTCTATAGAGTCATTGATACTACCCCCTCCCAAAAACATATTTAAAAAATTAGATTCAATGCTACTTAAATTTTTATGGTTCCCCTTAAAACCTAGGATTGCTTATAAATGGCACATTAGAGCTTGGAACAGTAATGGGATAGCATTTCCTAGCTTAGATCTTTATTCCAAATCAGTTATAATTAATGTAATAAATACAGAAAATGTAGTCAACCAGGGAGTAATTGCTCCGTGCACCACACACAAGCCAATAAGGTATACATAGCAAAAACACAGGTGCTGGAGTGAAACAAGGCTGCAACTCAGGAAAGTCATTCAATATTCCACAAAACGAAGCATCCAAATCCACAGCAAAAGATGCGATTCATATAACTGATGTCAGAACTATAGAAAAGCAGTTTAAAAAATATGGAATAAGTAGAGTTCATTGGCTTTTATGTGAATTTTGTTTATTTAATAAGTTTGATCATTTGTCTTATGACATTAATCAAATATTTAATAACTTTAAAAATATTGATTGTAATTACATTAAACATAATATAAACATAATAAAAATATAAAAAATAGAAAATTGTTCGTTAAGGCTTAGGGCTTTAGTTATACCCTCTTTTTTAGTCATTGAGCACATACTAAATTAATATGTTTCATAACAGTATCTTGAAAAGATTCAGCCTTAATGTTGTATGGGGTTACATGCTGGATAATTGTATTTATTGGCTATTTGCACATATTGTTTCCGTGCACATAGTTTATGCTCTTGATATGTATTTTTTATTTCTGATGAAGCTGCTTTTTGACTTGTCATACATTTTTATAAGGTTTATTGTGATATCTTGTATGTAATATATATGAACTGTTTCTTGCATATATTTATATATTTTTAGTGTATTTTGTTTACATTTTAATATTTTTAACTTACTATATTCTACAATGTACGCTCCTTTTTATGATGTAATATATATGTAGTGTTAACAATGGGCGTGTGAATCTATCTGCTTCCTCAGGATATGATGTCATGATTAGTGCTGCTAATTTGTATAGAAATTGATTTTTACCAATTATAGGTTCATAGGTAGGTACTAGGCTATTGGCCCTAGGGCCTATATAAGCCTAGCCAAAGGTACCCTGGCTTTCGCCACCCAAGAAAATAATTTTCCTGTGCCACTGTTGAGCAGAGCCACAGAAGTGATCCCCGGAGTGAATTTCCTATCTCCCATCCAATCATCAAGATTTTTCTTGAACAGTGCTAATAAGGAGCTTTGTTTGATATAGATAGGTAGTTTGTTCCAGAGTATGGGAAGTCTCTGGGACAGGAATCTATCCCTCCAGCATGTTCAGTTTATTGTGGTGACGAGGTTTAGGTCCCTAGAGCGTGTAGCTCGTAGGGATTGGGATTTCTTTAAGTGGAGCATGTCTAAAAGCTCTGGGTTTGACATAGCTTTGTGTGTTAGGCAGAGATCGCCTCTGAGTAGGCGATATGCAACGGAGTAAAGCTGCAGTTTTTTGAGATGGTCTGCATAGGGCATCTCTTTGAGGCAGGTAATCCTCTTTGTGAGGTATTTCTGTGGCCTTTCCAGTTGTTGTAGATGTCTTGTGAGGTGCATGCCAAAAGGGGCATTGTACTCTATAATGGGTCTAATGAGTGACGAGTAGAGGGGGAACAATGACCTCTTTTTTTTTCCTGGATGAGAAACCTTTTGTGATGAGGTGTGCCACATAGAAGGATTTCCTGACTACTGTGGCGATGTGATTACCAAAGGAGAGACTACTGTCCACCTGTGTCCCAAGATCTCTTATCACACTTTCGGTGTTAAGTAGACTACCACCTATGTGGTAGTTCATGGGTACTGAGCTTTTACTGAAAGGAATGGCAATGCACTTTTTGGCATTGAGCTTGAGGCCATGGCTTTGACACCAGGCATCTGTCTCAGCAAGGCCCTTTTGTAGGCTGTCCACATCTTTTGGAGTTTTGATTATGGCTCCTAGTTTGCAGTTATCTGCGAACTTCATTAGCCAAAGACATCCTGTGTTGGCCTGTACTTCAGAGAAGTAGATACCAAACAGGAGAGGACCCAGGACTGAACCCTGTGGTACTCCACTTGTCACTGGTCTGAAGCTAGATTTGGAGTCTGCTACTTTCACAATGTGGATTCTGTCAGTGAGCCAGTTGGCAACCCATCTTGTGACATAGGGATTTATACCTAGTTTAGTGAGTTTATCTATAATTCCAGAGTGGGGGATGGTGTCAAAAGCCTTGGCGAGCTCTAGATAGGCTGTGTGAACCACCTTACCCTCATCTACAGCTTTGGTGACTGCTTCAAAGAAGTCTATCAGGTTTAGGAGACATGATCTGCCTTTTACAGACCCGAACTGGGTGGGGTCCTGAATTTGGAGATTACCAATGTCATTGTTTATAAGTTCCATGATGATACACTCCATAGCCTTGCAGACCAGGCTCGTTAGGCTAATGGGGCGGTAGTTTCTGGGGTCTGTGGTGGCTCCCCCTTTGTGGAGTGGGATAACTGTCACTGTGTGCCATTCAGTGGGCACATAGCCTGAGGTGAGGCTATGATTGAACATGGCACTTAGGTGGGGTGCCAGTTCGTTCTGTAGTTCATGTAGAACAAAGCCTGGGATGTCGTCAGGTCGCACGGATGCTGTGTTCTTGGCTTTGGATAGTGTGTTTTTTACCTGTGCAGCCGTGATTACAGGAACTTTGCATTCTTCTGTTATAGAGATGGGCCCTTTAGGGGATGACAGAGGGGTAAAGTTAGCACTGAACCTATCTGCCAGGATGTTGACAATATCCGTTGGTTTTGTATATTTAGTGCCATTGTGCTGTAACTCAGAGCAGATCTGAGTGTTGCCATTGAGATTCTTGACATAGCTATAGAATGCTTTGTGGTTGTCTTTAGAGTCAGTGGCAATTTTGTTTTCATAACTTGCTTTGGAAGATTTTATGAGGGATCTCAGCTTCTTACTGAAGCTGACCAGGGAGTTTCTCCAATCATGGGATTTTACTCTTTTTTTGCAACAGTTTCTTTCTTCTGTTGTAGAGTTTGTTTATGGCAGGGGACCAACAGATTGGCTTCCTTTTTTTGGAGGATAGCATTTGGTTCCGTTAGGGATTGTACGATCCATGCACTCATGTAAGTGCTTATAAAGTGCATTTGTGTAGGATTCGGCAGTCATACCTCTATTGTCCATCAGCATGGGTGTCGTGAAGTTTTCCACTTCTGTCTTAAGAAGCGTGAAGTTGGCTTTGGAGAAATTTTTTACTGTGGTTTCCCTAATGGGGGGTGGGGGAGGGATGTGGATGTCTAGGGTGATTAGCTTATGGTCGGATCTGACCAACAAGGAATTGACCTCATGTGTTGCACCGGTTGCCCATGTTGGTAATAACCAGGTCTAGGATATTGCTGCCCCTGGTGGGGGTGTGGATAAGTTGATCCATGGCATTGGAATTTCTGAATTCCAGAAAACGTTGAGCACAAGAGTTGGTACATGAGTAGTTTTCCCAGTTAATGGTAGGGTAGTTGAAATCGCCTATTATTAGGGTGTTAGGTTGTACCCCAATATTTTCCAATGTATTAAGAAATGAGGAGTGGGAATCCTGGGGCATGGTGGGGGATCTGTAGCAAGCTACAATTTGGATTGCGGTCTTGCCCAGAGTTAGTTGCATTTGGATCATCTCGGATGCATTATGCTGAGCAACTAGCCTGGAGATGTGGATATCCTTAATGAATATGGACACGCCTGCGCCTTTAGCATTTCCGTCCAGGTTAGGTGGCCGAAAGGTGTGGTATGAATTATAGCCTGGTAATGCAGGGGTACTCTCTGGAGCGTTGAACCAGGTCTCTGTCACTGCACAGATGTCGATGTTCTCCGTTTTAAGGAGTGCCTTGAGAGAGTGCATTTTGAGGTTTAGACTTCTAGCATTGAGTAGCAATACCCTTAGATTCTTCTTGCCTGTACCTGTTAGGGTGGTGAATTTGTCATTTGAACCTTGCCTAAAAAAGGCACTATAGGGGTGGCTAGAGCCTTAGCCAGGTATCCTGAATCCCAGGGGCGACAGGTGCAGGCCAACTCTGGCAAAGCATCGTGGCTTGTCAATCATGTCATCCCAGGCAGACAGATACTGGATCCCCTTAGAATGATACCAGAAGTTTAGCCAATTGTTGAAGTCAATCATTGTGTCCTTGTACTGTGGTATCATTCTGGGTGATGGCAGGATGCTACTCAGGGCTAGGGTCATACCTGCCTGGGCTACAAGATCGGACAGCTTCTCCATGTCCCTTTTCATGTAGTCCAAGGAGGTACGTCTCAGGTCGTTCACACCAACATGTCATATTTGTACTTGTTGTGGAGTGACCTGAGTGCATGCGTTGTGGTGGATCCTGGCACCCGACAGGCAGCTGACAGTAACTTTCTCCTTGTTTAGCCTGGTGAGTGGAACATCAGTGTGCCTGACTATAGAGTCACCTATGACTAGAGTGTTTGGTACGTTGTTATGCCTTATGGGCTGTGATTGAGTGGCACACGGAGTTTGTGGGCTATGTGTCATTTGGGTTGTGTTGGGGGGTGGAGGTTGCTTATGTTTCTGCTTTGGAGGTACCTGTTGCTTGGGCAGGTTTTTACTGAGAGCCTCCACGAATTTAGGTGTGTGTTTTGTGTTTCTGTGTGTGTGTTTTGGTGGTGTAGGTTTTGAGGTACGAAGGTGCTTTTTGGTACAAAGAAGCCCTAACGGGTGAAAGCGCTTACCTCATCTTTTTATTATGAAATAAACTACTTGGATTTATTAGAATTCCGTGAGTGGAGTTCCTGATTTTTGGATTCTACAAGCACAGTTCAGAACTGATATTCTTTTTGAACATTTAGTCTATGTGGGTATTGCAGCACAGTCCTGGTCTGCTCCTTTGCATTTTTGATTCAGTTTTATTCTTCAGTATTTGCTATAGGAGCATTTGTTTCCTGGTCGCAATTGTTGTTTGTTTTATCTTTTATGTAGTTTTGATAATAGTCAAGACAGTTGTTTATACACTCATTACAGCAGTTTATAGAAAACAAAGTGTCAATCAACCTAGAGACTGAAATTTGTACCTAGTTTGATTCAGCTTTTTATTAGGTGTCTTGAAAAGACAATCAAAAAAGAAGCATCTCACCTGTCTCTAAGATACTAAGAGAAGACTCTCTAAAGTTTGGCTCAGATTTTTGGAATTACTATGTAAAGATTAATGGGGAACCAATATCTGATGAATCCAAAAAATTGTTATTGAATTGTACATATGGTACCTCTTCATTATATTGGAGATTGTATACATGGAAATTTATGAATAGGAGTTTCTGTACTCTACATAAAATAAATCTTGTACTCAAAAACAGTAAAAATGAATGTTGAAAATGTGATGAATTACTATAGGCCAACTGGGTTCACATGTTCATTGAATGTAGAAATGTTCAATACTGGAAAGACTTCAGATATTTTGTAGAATCTATATGGTCTGATAACTGTCATATTTCGAACTCACTAATCCTATTCAATGTTCCTATACCTAATGTAATACCTAAATCTCAGATTCAGTTACTCTGGTCAATTCTTGCAATTGCCAGAAAAGTTATTACTTTGAAATGGAAAAGTAAACAAAATTTGATATTTAAAGATTTTATTAATTTAGCAAAAGTTGTTTGTAAAAAAGAACTGCAAACCATTTGTTATAGAACCCATAACATTACACACACAAAAAAATAGCATGGCAAAATTTGGAAAACCTTTTGAATAAATACTGATGACTTCTCATGGGTCAAATGATTGTTTATCATGGATGAATGTAAATATTGAAAATAGTTTTGCTATTGTTTTAATGTATTTGTTATTTGTACATTTGCGTATGTTTATAATGAAAACAAAATAAAAATGTTTTGAAAAAAATAAGAAAATACTATGAGCTGTTACAGAAGGAATTTCCTGAACTTGCTCCCATTCCACCACTTCTGACAGCTTTGGAGGATGTGCGTTACTGCCTGCAGTTTTCCTGATAGTCATCCAGCTGCCCCTAAAAGGGGCAGATAGGGTGTATAAAGTTCCTCTTAAGTTTTTATACTCTTCACAAACCTAAGCCAACAGCTGTAGCTTTAGTTAATCTTATTGCTGCTAGCCTGCTAAACATTTAGATAATTTCAATCCTATTCTGATAATGTTGGAAAGATTATTGATAAATATGGGAAAAAAGTGTATGTTTCTGCAACTTTGATTTTCAGAATTTTGAATCGTCAGCCAAGTTTGTTTTGACAATTTGTGAATGTATGAGGAGTGTTTTGTCTGTAGTTTTTTTTTTTTTTTGTTTGTTTTTTGTTTTTTTTTGTGAGGAAAAATCTGCTTTAAATAATTTAGTTTTTTTCTGTTGTACAGCTCACTACTAATTGTTTGCATTGTGTATGACTCCATTGATACATCTTCCAAGGCTACGGCCATTGGTAATGTTTTGAGGAAGTTTGCCTGGCTGCGATGTCCTTCAAGAATGCAACTGCAGTCATAACATGTGGGTTGTCCTGCCTCAGGCAGCCCTCGGTCGGCCGGATTCTAAAGTCTGGGTCCGACATCGGCTGATGTCGCATTTCTCTCCGACGTCAGAGCGGCTGGAGTACATAAGCATCAGCCGACGCCATCTTCTTCAGTCTTTCTTGCCGCGCGGTGCCCAAAGCAGAAGCAGTTCGCAAGTGCCGGTCGGTCAGCTCCTGTATTCTTCGATTCCGAAGTCATCAAAAAAGCTAAGTACCCCGTTGGGGACCTTTTCTTGCCTCAGCCAATGTCAGAAATTACTGAAAAAGTTAACAATTGTCTTTCTTGTGGTAAACAAATACCTCATAAGGATTTCCACTCTTACTGTCTTCCTTGCCTTGGCCCGGACCACGACGTCTCGGCCTGTGTAGCCTGTGCTCGCTTCAACAAGCCCACTCTCAGGCGCCGGGCGGAGTTCGCTGAAGATTTTTTCGGCGATAAATTCGCTTACACAATGCCGTCGGATCTTCCGACATCACAAACTCCCAAGAAAAGAAAAGACCGGGACCGACATCCTCGGCCCGCGTCTACCACCGACTGCACGCCGAAACCTATCGCGGGTGCTCTGGTTCCCTCTGAGACGGTCTCTCCACCGCTCCGAACCGAAGACACCGCATTACCGACGACTCCTATTCCGGATATCACTCTGCCAGTTATTGATTTTCCTCTGGATACCGAAACAGAGGAAATGCCCGAGACCATTGCTGTAGACAAGGTCACTCCTGCACGTGGAGCTGCCAGGCCTTCTATGGCCATGTCTATTAAGGCCTACACCAGGGCTAAGGCAGCCAGCAAAACAAAGAATCCATTGCCCTCCAACAGGGAAGCTAGGTCATTAGAGAGATGGGGCAAAAAGGTTTACACATCCACTACCTTGTCTATGAGAGCTTTGAATTGCCTTTTTCATATGTTACAATATCAGGATTTCCTGTTAGAAGATTTACAAAAAACTTTGGCCACTCCTGATCCTTTAGACAGGAAGGCTTTGCAGGAAGCAGTACATAACACTCAGCAAGTAAGCAATCACTTCCTGCAGTGTGGATATGATGCACTGGAAGCTTCATGTAGGGCAGCTATGACAGGGGCAGTTATTCGTAGACATGCATGGTTAAAAGATCAACCTCTACCAGATCATGTAAAGGCAAAACTTCTGGATGCACCTTTGGAAAAGAACAAGCTTTTTGGTGCTAATGCTAAGGATGTGTTAAAGACCATCGAGGAAAAAGCAAAATCGGTTCAGACGGTGAAAGATTTCCTCCAGGTTCAACCCCCCAGATTCAGTAGGAATTGGCCTTCAAAAAACTGGTCCTTTCCTAATCCAGAAAAGTTTCAAAGGGGTAAAAACAGACATGGCCGAGGAAGAGGCCAATACAGAGGTCCTTACAGGGGACGACCATGGCAGCCAGGAAACCAAAGAAGTGACGCAGGGGTTTCACCTGCCCCACAGCCACAATCTCAATGACTTTCCTCTACTTTCGCCTACCAGGGAACAAATAGAAGCTCCCTTGGGCGGGAAATTATCTCTGTTTGCAGAAAACTGGCACAGACTGACAAAGGACAAATGGATTTTGGACATTATAGACCGAGGCTACAGGTTCCACTTTCATACCTTGCCAAGAAAACAAGGCATGCCAAACCTACCACAAAACCAGAGGGCAGAGGCTATCAAGCAAATCTCTCTGCTGACTCTAATGAAAGCAATAGAAAGAGTTCCACAACAAGAACAAGGCCAGGGGTTTTACTCAAGACTGTTCCTTGTTCCAAGAAAAGAATCTTAATGGAGACCAATACTGGATTTGTCCGCATTAAACACCTTTCTCATAGTACCAAAGTTCAAAATGCTGACTCTACAGTAGCTCCTTCCCATGCTGGGCAAGGGGTCTTGGCTGATTACTCTGGACCTCAAGGAGGCATACCTGCATGTCCCTATCAGACACAGCTGCAGAAGATACCTCAGATTTCTTGCAGGGCCAGCGCATTATCAATTCTCAGCATTGCCATTTGGCTTATCTACTGCGCCCAGAGTATTCACAAAATGCCTGGCTTCAGTAATTGCTCATTGCAGGCTCCAAGGGATACAAATTTACCCGTACCTGGACGACTGCCTCATACAAGCGGACGACAAATTGATGTTGACAAAAAACTTGGACTATGTCATACGATTACTTCAAGCTCTGGGATACACAGTCAACTTTCAAAAGTCAAGACTGCAGCCATCCCAGCAAATAATCTTCTTAGGAGCCAAATTAGACACAGCCTCTCAAATGGCTTACCTGACAGAAGACAAGCAAGAGAAGTTAACTCATTACTTCAAAGGTTTAGCAAAACTCACCCAGATGACTGCAAGGAGATTCCTACAGGCCCTGGGTTACATGGCATCCTGCATTCTCCTGGTTCCATTAGCAAGACTACACATGAGAAAGCTTCAATGGTACCTAAAAAACATTTGGTCTCAGCACAGCAACAACTTGGAGACAACCATACCACTCATTCCATGCCTACAAAAGGAATTCCTATGGTGGGCCTCAGTGAGCCAGGCCAACACAGGTATGTCATTCAAAAAACCACAGATAAAACACAGACCATGACCACAGACGCCTCAGACCTTGGATGGGGGGCGCACATGGAAGGCAGGTGTATACAAGGACAATGGTCTCAAAAGGAAATACATCTGCATATAAATCAAAAGGAAATGCTGGCAGTAATGCATGCCATCGAGGCCTTTCAACATCAACTTCAACAAGGCCATTTACTGATATGGACAGACAACACCACTGTGATGTGGTATATAAACAAGCAAGGGGGCACCCACTCTTACCCCCTTTGCTGACTGACGATGCATCTTTGGGAAAAATCACTGAGCCTAAACATCCAGTTACAATCCCAGTTTGTTCCAGGCAAAGACAATGTGCTGGCGGACAGCCTAAGCAGGAATTTCACAGATCCACACGAGTGGAGGTTACATCCGAAGATCTTCACACAACTCACTTCGACATGGGGCAGGCCAGAAGTAGACCTATTTGCCTCTCACCTCAACCATCATTTACAAAAATTCTGCACAAGGACATACCATCCAAAAGCTTGGAAAATAGATGCTCTCTCATTCAACTGGAACTTCCTAACAATCTATGCATTCCCACCTCTGCCACTGATGACCTCAGTACTACTAAAGATCAAAGCAGAGAGACCCAAGAGAATCATAATAGCTCCGGACTGGCCAAGACAACACTGGTACCCACTACTAAGGAGCATATGTCACACCAGGAGGTGGGCCCTTCCCCAGTGGCCTCTACTTTTGACTCAACACAATCTCAAAACAGTACATCCAAATCTTCAGACACTGCAGCTAACAGCCTGGGGGAGATCCCATAAATAACCTCAACCTATCTCTCTCCAAGGAAGTTCAGCGGATACTAACAGAGGCTCGAAGACCATCCACCAGGAAGGTTTACTTAGCAAAATGGAAGAGATTCAGCAATTGGAATACCAGCAAGGGGAATGATGCATCATTGTTGAACATCCCACTCATCTTGGAATATTTGGCGGATATGCTAAAGAACGGCCTCTCATATTCTTCCATAAAGATACATGCATCAGCTATTTCAGCTAGATATAACACTGATCCTCCTGTCTTTTCACACCCTTTGCTAAGGCAATTCCTCAGGGGAATCCAGAACATCAAGCCACCAAGAAACGCCCCAGTGCCAGCCTGGGACCTCAATTTTGTCCTAGAAAAACTGACTCTACCTCCTTTTGAGCCAGCAGCTTCAGTTGACTTGCAATTTCTCTCATGGAAGACAGCTTTCCTTTTGGCAATTACCTCAGCAAGAAGGGTTTCGGAACTACAGGCCCTAATGGCAATACCACCGTTCATAATTTTTCACAGAGACAGGGTTTCATTAAGGACCAACCCTACTTTTATGCCAAAGGTGGTATCTAGGGTTTCTTTGAATCAAGCTATTCATTTGCCTGCTTTCTTCCCCAATCCTGAAAATAAGGGGGAAAGACTGTTACATACCTTGGACATTCACAGACAACTTCGATACTACCTGGACAGAACCAAGGCCAGTAGGAAGTCTGAACAACTTTTTGTAGCTTACGCCCCTGCAGTCCAAGGAAAAGCAATTTCAAAACAGACAATTTCAAAATGGATTGGACATTGCATCAGATTTTGTTATTCCTTTCATGGAAAGACTGTTCCAGCCAATGTCAGACCACATTCCACAAGAGCTACAGCCACCTCTACAGCATTCTTAAGAGGGGTGCCTACTAAGGACATTCTAGAAGCTGCTACATGGAGCTCCGTGCATACATTCTCCAAACACTACAATCTCCCTCTATACTCCAGATCCAGAGCAGGCTTTGCTTCGGCAGTCCTGCAGGGTTTGATTGCCACACCATCCTTTTCCTAGAGCATACCTCCTCCCCCAGCTAAGCTATGGTATTCTACCCACATGTTATGACTGCAGTTGCATTCTTGAAGGACATAGTACAGTTTTGTACCTACCATAAATGTAGATGTCCAATAGACATGCAACTGCAGTCGGATTTTCCCTCCCTCCATACCCCTCTATGCCTAGGACCCTCTCCTATCCCTGTTTCTCTTAGCTGGGGATATCTGTTATGGTGTATTTGTTTTATTGCTCATTTATTTCTATGGAATCCTGTTTTTGTCTTCCAATTTGATTACAGCCTTCCTTGGAGGGCACCTGGCATCTGGGGCAAGAAACACTGAAGAAGATGGCGTCGGCTGATGCTTATGTACTCCAGCCGCTCTGACGTCGGAGAGAAATGCGACATCAGCCAACGTCGGACCCAGACTTTGGAATCCGGCCGACCGAGGGCTGCCTGAGGCAGGACAACCCACATGTTATGACTGCAGTTGCTTGTCTATCGGACATCTACATTTATGGTAGGTACAAAACTGTACTTTCTCAGGACCACCCAAATGTCAAAAATGAGATTTTAAATTATCCTGTGGATAGAGACTTAGTTTTTGGGCCCTCTGCAGCAGCTGTGATGAAAAAGGTAAATTGATGCATGAAATGTCTTAAGAGTTTTCATTCTTCTCTTTCCAAAGTTTCCAAGGTATTCTCTGCCCCCGCATCCAGTTTTGGCAAAAAAACAAAATAAATAGTTACAAAATGTTGGTAAACTGGCAATTAAGAGGAAAAAGGATGTTTCAAACATTCTGCAACCTACCAAAACCAAGGACAGTCCAGCAAGTCAGAATAACTTAGGGGCCTAGTCCCCCAACCAACCATCCACCCTGGCAGCCTCATTTCCCTTCCAGAAAGTCTGAATCTCCACTTTTGTTTGGGTTCAGAAGATCATTCAAGGTTATGGATGGCAGTGGAAGGAAATTCCTTCTCCTTCCTGCGGGGTAATCCTTCATCCACCAGACCAGACTTTTATTTCTATCTGTCCTTCATCACATGCTGTCCCAGGGAATGAGAGAACCAGTTCCTCTTTCCCAGGTGGGAAGAGGTTTTTATTCAAGGATGTTTTTAGTGCCAAAGGAAAAAAATGGTTAGAGGCCAGTTCTTAAACCTATTTCTTATAGTACTAACTTCAAAATGATGTCACTTCACAACCAGTTACCTCTTCTTCCTCATTCAAGATCAGTCTTAATATTAGATTTAAAAGATGCGTATCATATCCCTATTTATCCAGACTTCAAGTGTTTCTTAAAGTTTTGTGTTTCTGGATCACATTATCTGTTCTCTTCCTTACCCTTTGAGCTATCTGCAGCACCAAGTGTGTTCACAAATTGTCTAGCTCTAGTTATAGTTCATTGCAGGCTCCAGGGTGTCCAAAGTTTTCCATGTTTAGACAACATGCTTATCTTTGCAGAATCTTTTTCAAAGTTTCAGGAATCTCTCACTTGGGTGAGAGATCTCTAATGAAATCTGGGATTCCAAGAGTTTTTCTTGCACAGGAAAACATTACATCTGTAGCTAGATCTATTTCTAAAGTTTTCCTCTCAGACTTCTGTCACTGCAAGGGGGGAAACCTTGGAATTTTGGGTCTCATGGCAACTATGATTCTCATGATACCCCTAATAAGAGTCCACATGAGAAACATACAGTGGCATCTCAATTCTCTTTTGGTGCTTGCACCTACATCCTTTGTCTTTTCAAATCCTAGTGCTGGGTTTGTCAGTAGAGAAGTCACTTGGGGGAGACAGAAAATATCCTTAAATCTGGGATCTCCCCATCTCCCTCTCTCTTCCAAAGCAGTCAGTCACCACAGATGTCTCAGACTTTGCTTAAGGACCAGTTAGGTAAAAGTGCAAGTTGTGTGCGACACCAAGGACAGTCACAAGTACATAAGAGATGCTTGCCCCGATCAAGGCACTCAACTCTCTGAATCATCACTGGTCCCTGGGACCTCTTCAAATTATTACAGACAATACCATAGTCGTGTGGTACATCATCAAGCAAGAGGGAAGCAGGTCACACACACCCCTCTGCAGATTAGCCATCTTAGCTTGGGATATACCTTCACAGGACAGTCTCGCTCTACAGTCATTCTATTTCAGTCAAAACTGTGTGGCAGACAAGCTGAGTAAGACAACAGCAGACCCTCATGAATGCAGACTAGATCAAGGGGTCTTCCAAGATTTGATCCATCTGTGGGTAGTTCCTCAAGTAGACCTATTTGCCTTTCTCTGAACAATCAACTGACAAGATTCTGCTTCACTACTCCATACAAGAAGGCCAGGAAGACAGATGCCTTTTCTTTTCCTTGGACAGGAATGTTCCTGTATACTTCTCTACCCTTCCGACTGATATCCAAGGTACTTCTGAAAATTCAGAAGGAATCATCCAAGAACATCCCCCAAGATCATTGTGGTGATTCTATTCTGGCCCAGGATACAGTGATTCTCTTGTTTTGGAAATGTCCAGGGGCAATTACCGCAAGCTTTTTCACAGACTGGATCTTCTCACACAAAAACAGGGGTGTTTGGATACACCCTGACCCCAGTAAACGTCAGTTGACTGCCTGGATGGTGGGGCCTTAATTCCCTTTTGGCACCTGTTTAATGAGGATGTGCAGCATCTACTAATGGAAGCAAGAAAGCCTGCTACTAGAAAATCATATATTTGCAAATGGAAAAGGTTTTCTACTTGGTGCCAACAACATAACCAGCACCCATTCAGGTCTATTTTTTCTTTGTTTTTACAGTATTTGTGAGTTACTATTCTATGGCCTTTCTTACTCCTCCAGCAAGTTAATTTATCAGCCATTTGAGCATGTCTGCCCATGGATTCTCCTCCTTCAGTGCATTATCATGTCAAAATGTTTTTTAAAAGGGATTTTGCATAAGAAACCTCCAGGAAAACTGATGACCCTTAACTGGGGATTTTAATTGCATGTTAGAAAAGCTAACATTTGCTCCATTAAAACCAGCTAACCTGGCTGACTTGAGGTTCTTAACATGGAAAATAGTTTGTCTGATTGCACTGACCTCTGAAAGAAGGCCGAGTTCCAAACTCCTACGGTGAGTCACCCTGTCTTATTTTGCACAGAGACCAGGCTTCTTTGAGAACTAATTTTTCATTTATGAGTAAGTGGTGGTCAGATTTTTACTTTGACAAACTATCCATCTCCCAGTCTTCTTTCCTGTACCTAAAAATGAGGGAGAAAGGATTCTCCACACTTTAGTTGTTCACAGACAACAACTCAGGCACTACATTGACAGAACTAATTTTTTTTTCAATTCTTTGGATCAGTTCAGTTCTTGTGAAGGTAAGAAGGGCGATAGTCTGTGTCAAAGCAGACTGTTTCCAAATGTCTTGTCTTATCTTTTGTTATACTCACCACAACAAAACTATTTCAGGCAAAGTCAAAGCCCAGTCTACCAGGGCCTTGGCTTTATTTATGTTTTTTGGAAAGGGTTAGATTCAAGAAGCAGCAACTTGGTCCTCTGTATATACTTTTAAAAAGCACTATACGCATGATTACTTCGCTAGGTCTAGATCAGGCTTTGCAAGGACCATTCTCCAGGGACTTCTGGTCTCATCTCCTTCCACCTTCCAAATGTATTAAGTTAGGGTAATCTACCCATATAGCTAAGGCTACTGCAGCAGTGATCAATATAATGAACATAATACAGCTGTTTAAGTAAACTTATCTTAACAGTAGATGCTTGAATGATCACTGCTACTGCTCCCTCCCTCCATCCTCCTTATTTGTGGTGTTTGGTTTATGCCAGGAAGTGAATATTTATTTATTTATTTATTTTTGTTCCTGACATTTTTGTTTCAGGGCTCATCCTTCCTTTTGCTTTTGGCATAAAAGCTCTGAAGGGCTTTGCCACCCAAACCTGTCTTTAGGCAGCTTAACCTGAGCTGACTGACATTTTGGGCACCACCCCCCTTATTTTTGCCTGCTTTTGTTGCCAGTGTGAGAACACTTATTTTTATTTTCCTAGCATTCGCCTTGTCAGGGCTTTAGCTTCCTTCTGTCTGATGGCATGAAAGCTCTGAAGGGATTCATGCCCAAAGCTGTCTCTTTAGCCAGTTCAGCTCAAGCTAATACTTTGGACATGTGGAAGGTGCCCTGAAGCTGTCTGGCTATATTATCTTTAGCAGGATTTAACCCCATATAGCTAAGGCTACTACAGCAATGATCATTCCTAACACCTACTGTTATGGTAAGTTTACTTAACATAACTATACTGTTCAGAGACCCGCAAGAGTTCATGGTGTAAAACCTCACTCTCTACGCATTTTAATGTGTCTGAATCAAATCGTTGCCAATTGCACTAAGTGTTCTCCCTACCTACCCAATCAATACTGTTGCACCTGCCAACCCTCATGTATATTTAACCTGTTACAGTCACAATCTTGTCCCTTTCTATACACACACACACACACACAGACACACACAGAGCTTCATAGGACTGTGCTGACAGACCTCCTGCTGTCATTGAAAGCATTAGGCAAACAAGGTAAAACAATGTGTTCAGTCCTCGCTGTTGTTTTCTGAAATAGCATGTCAGAACTTGTACTTAAATAGCTCTTGGCCTTGCTGTTTTGATACTGATGTAAGGCTACAGATAATTTACATTTAGGGTGGTATTCAGTCTTCGTGTGAACACAGTAGGGTTATTTGCATTGTTTGCAAGTAAATGTAGCTAGCTAGCTATTCATAGAGGCCATTTATGGCAATGTGCAATGCCCGATAATGAATTTTAAAAAATAAGTATAATGTGTTATAATTGAGAATTTGTGTAAAGTGGCATATGCTGATGAAGTGTTATTGGGATTCATTGTCCAATGGGTGTGCAATGTACAGCCATTCTAAAAGCATTGCTGCATGTTTTGTATCTACTTTGCAATCCAAGAACCATGTATGCACAAGCACTTGCATAACCAAAATCAAATAATTTCTTCTAGCAATCCCTTCAGTACGTATGTACATGTATATACAAGTACCAAAATGAAACATTTCCCCCAGCAATCCCTTCAGTAGTTAGTCCTAAGTGTACACAACCACCAGAATGAAATATTTCCCTCGGAAATCCCTTCAGTAGTTCGACCAAATATTGCTGAAGTACCAAAATGAAACATTTCTGTCTGTGATCCCTTCAGTAGTTTGACCAATTTTGAACAAGCACTTCAGTGACACCAGGATGAAACATTTTCTCCAGTGATCCCTTCAGTAGTTTTACCAAATATGCACATGCAGTAAAATTCAACATTTTACTGACACCAAGATGAAACATTTCCACCAGAGATCCCTTCAGTAGTTTGATCAAATATGCACAAGCACCAAAATGAAACTTCCCCTCAGCAATCTCATCAGCAGTTTGACCAAATACTCCGAAACAAAAATCAAACCTTTCCCCTGCAATCCTTTCAGTAGTTTGTCCAAGTATGCACAAGCAGCAGCGATCACTTCAGTAGTTTGATAAGGTACGGTTAAGCACAAAATGTCAACACAAACATTTCTCAAAGTGAAGTCAATAATGTTACATATTTTCTCTTCCAGTCATCTAATTAATTTTGCCCCAACTCCATATTTCCTGCAGTAAATTGCTTACTCATGTAAGTTCGAGATCCTACATGCATTTTGTATGCAGATGAGGAGGCAGTTGCACATTCATTGTTATGAATTGTAGTCATATTTTATTTTATTTTACATTTGTTTATCAGGAAAGTCCGACTGGACACAGGTCCATTTTCAGAGGACGTCCAGGGAGAAAAGCTCCAGATAAAAGTACATATATAAGAGGAGCAAGGTTTATATGTCAATGTGTAATGCTCCTTATCCTCGTAAGAGCTCTCCCCTTAAAGTTTATGTCTTGAATGCGTTATCCTTTTGCCCTAGGGAGTAGTGTTTAACCATACACCTCCGTGTTTTTGTAGTCAGTGCAAAAGACCTCAGCTGACCTTATTTACATAATGAAGTAGTGCCAGTCATAACGGATCAGTGCTATGCAAAATCTGAGGGCAGGACTATGAATACCACCCTTACATTTAGTTGTACTCCTCTGACTGCCCCATTTGCATACAACATAATCAGGTAGACTGCTGTAACTCTACAAGCCTGAGGATTCATATCACTATAATGCTAAAGCTGTCTTTAAATTGCTGTCTTATAATGCACTGAGCAGTCCTGTTAGAAACAAGGTAGCACAGTGTAGTGTTTGAGTCCCCCGTATGTCTCTGGCACAGGGTACAAACCTCGCAGAAGGTAGGGAGAAAAGCATGAGATAGCATTATGTATCAAGTACTAATGCTCTTGAAACTAACAGAAGGTATAAGAAGCAATGAACATTATTATCTTCAGTGATATTCCCCTAAGTGTTTAAAATATACTTGTGATAGAAGCAAATGCTGTATGATTATTAGATGTTAGTTTATTAAAATTTGTAAGTATATTTAGACCATGAAATTTTCATGTGGTAGTGTGAGAGACAAGGCCTTATGAACCTTATGTCCAGCGAATGTTAATCGTTAGGTCACTGTTGCAGTAGCCTAAGATATTTGGGATGCATTCTTCCAGCGATCGGATGTCCTGCCAGTATCCAAAGCTTAGGGTGCCTTCCATGTGCCTGTGTGTTGAGGAAGCATGAAAGCAGGCTAGTATAAAACAGGTGTACAGGTACCAACAATTCAGAATGTTCCTATAGGTTCATAAGTAGGTACTAGGCTATCTACCCGAGGGCATTTATATGCCTAGCCAAAGTGTGTCGGCTTTTGCTGCCACATTGATTAATTAACAGAGCCTCTGTCAAGCAGAGCCAATGAAGTTATCCCAGGGGTGTATTTTCTGTTACCCATCCACTTGTCAAGGTTTCTCTTGAAGAGTGTTAGTGAGGGGCTTTGCCTAATGTAGATAGGAATTTTGTTCCAAAGCATGGGACGTCTCTGTGACAGGAATCTACCCCTCCAGCATGTTCTATTTATTGCTGTGGCGAGGTTTAGCTCACTAGAGCGTGTGTCTCGCAGTGACTTGGATTTCTTTAGGTGGAGCATGTCCATCAATTCTGAGTTGGACATGGCTTTGTAAGTCAGGCAGAGATCACCTCCGAGTAAGCGATATGCCACCGAGTACAGCCGGAGGTTTTTCAGTTGGTCTGCATAGGACATATGTTTGAGGCCAGTAATTCTCTTGGTGAGGTACATTTGTAGTCTTTTCAGCTGTTGTTCTTGCTGATAAAGCTACCAGTAAGACTTGCTCTTTGCTGTGTCAACAATGGTTATTGGTAAACTAGTTTTGAGAAACTGGGCAGATAAGTACCCCACTGAGTAATCCCCTTCTATTTTCCTGTGAAAAGTATTGTTTGTGAATTGTGTCTGACAGAAGTGATTATGTGGACTTCAGATCCCTTAAAGAGACTCCCACACAGCCTGACTTTTCTTTACATGAGAAACACTGTTTGCTGGTGCTGCATCTGTTCATCTTTCAAATCCAAGACCCATAAGAGCTGGCTTTGTTCCCTCGTGCCCTTTTTAGAGAACTAACAACTTAAAGTTCTGACTAGGCCTGCTATGGATTCTACTGCTGTTAGCATGAATGTCCGTCTTCCAGTCACCAAGAAAAGGAAGGTCATTGGAGAGGATCCTTCAGTGTCGTCTTCAACATCCTCTCTTTTCTGACCCTCATGGGATGACTCCACTGTGGTCATATTGGAGCCCTAGGATGTTTGTTGACTGATTTTGTCCCCTATGGTGTTGCTGCTCAGGAAAACCACTAAGGCTTGTGGGCCTCACATGTCATCACGGCCTAGATGTATGTCCAGTATAGATGAGGGAGAGCCACTGTTGATCAATCTAAAAGAGGATGTTGATGTCCCAAAGATAGTAGTCACTCACATTGTGCTTGGTCCCCAGGGAGAGAGATGGATGAATGAGTGGACATTTTCTTCTAAGTCTGCTAGGAAAAATGCTCAGAGGTTGAAACACCCTTCCACTCCTTCTACTGCTATGTCCAAAGAAACAAAAGAAGAATAGTTACGTGTGGCTAAAGGTTTACTTAAGGTGTTTCAGTTGTTTCGGACTGTTTCTTCAGCCCTGACTCACTCAAAGAGAAAGACAACTCCCTCAGTTTCAGAACTGGATTCAGATTTAGAAAAGGTTAATGTTAAGTTGTCAATCTCGCCTTCATTCTTGCTGGATGGGTTCGGAGCCGATCCTCGGCTCCGACTCGGCACTTGCTTTAGCTTGAGAACTCCTTTTACCAGCTCGAGGCAACCCTATATCCCATGATGCAAGGCGGAACTACCCCAGATCTCGTTTGCCGCTTAGCGAAAGAGGTCTCCTTTGCCAGCTGAGGTAAGTAATTTTCTTGTCAAAAGAGAAAAGCTTAGTTAGGGTTTTATTTCCCCCTTGTTTTCCATTTTTATAGTCTGTAGTGTGTTACAGCCCACCCTATTCCCTTATATTTCAAAACTTTTTATTTCCTTTAGTATAAAAGTTTAGTTAGGCCTAAAACCCATTGGTTAATCCCTACCTGTGTGTTGTGTGTTAGGGGATTAATTGTGTGTGGTGTTGGGGTTTGTGTGTGACTTCCTCCTAGGATAATGTCTAAGGAAGGCAAGGTCTCAGGCTTCAAGAAGTGTGACTCGTGCTGTCAGAAAATGTCTCTGACAGACGGTCACACTTCTTGTGTTTACTGCCTGGGGCCTTTGCACCTGCAGGACTCCTGTGCTTTGTGTCACTCTTTTAGCCAGAGAGTCCTGCAGGAACAAGCTAATCCCCCGTGGCTTACTTAAGCCAGAAGGTTCTCCCTGTAAAACAGGGTCTGGGAAACCTTCTAAGCCACCGAAGGCTCAGGCTTCAGTATCCAAGCCTCCTCCGGTGGCTCCGGCTCCGTCGGAGCCGAGATCGGCTCCGGCTGGAACCGATCTATCTACTTCAAAAGTAGTGGGTTCGGCACCGACTGGTTCCGACACCTTGTCTACTGTGGCATTGTTGGCTCTGGCTGGAGCCGACACCTTATCCAGCATCGGAGCCGAGAAACGTTCGGCTCCATCTGGAATTCAGGGGACTTCGACTCCGATGACTTCGTCCCGAAAGAGATCTCTGTCCCCTTCGTTGCAGAGTATCCACTCGGCTCCGGGGTCTCCTCTTTTGTCGGAGCGGAGCCATCGGAGCCGATCTTCGAGATCTTCCAGGCTGTCTGACCACGACTTAGAGAGGGTGGTAAGCAGGCTGTTGAAGTCGCAGGCACTGGCCCAAATGCTCCATAGCCCGTCTCAACAGACTTCGGCTATTGTCTCACCCCTTGATCTTCCTCCTCCGACTCCACACCAGAGTTCGGAGCAGGAGCTTCTCGGGACAGCGACTGTTTCGGCGCCGGAGCCGATACATCCTTCAGCTCCGTCATCCTCGGCTCCGATCTCCTCCTTGAGGCCTTCCTTGGAGGGATCCGGTCGTCAGGTTTCCCTTGTCGGCTCCGAGGGGGCTAGTGGCATCGGACCCTTGTCCGACCCCGCTCTCCCTCTCGGGGCTTCGGCTTTGGTAAGCTTGGCACCGACATCGGCCTCGGAGCCTTCCCTCTCAGTGGAGCCGGGAATTCCTGTATCCTCGGATCGGGGATATTCCGGCCTCCCGGGGAGGGGAGCCTTTGAGGTGATGAGGAGTGTCCTGGCCTCTGAGCCAGGTCAACGGTCCATCCCTCTAGCTCCTCCCTCTTCAGTGCCTGTAGACGCCTCTTGCCAGCCTCTTGCTCTCAGGCCCAGGGATCCATCGCCCCAGGTTTCCCCATTGGGAATTTCCTCCTCTTCCGAAGTTTCTCCTGATCCAGCAGGTGAACCCCCTCGGAAGAGGACGTGTAAGAGGAAACACACAGACTCCCCCGAGTCTACTACATCGGATAGCGACTTAGATGAGTCTGAGGGTTCCCCACGATCCCCCTCTGAGGATGTCTCCTTTTCAGACATCCTTGAGCTCCTCAAACAGAGGGGGAATTGGCCATCCATTGATCCCTCTGAGGATGAGTCGGTGTACCTGGAGGCTTTTGGATCCCGACCCTCCACCTCCTGGGTGTCTCCGCCTTTCGACCCACTTATGCAGGTAGTGGCTCGGAAGGCGTGGGCGGCTCCAGATTCTGTGGAACCTGTCCCCAGGAGACCATCCAAATTTATCACGGCCCCTACGGATAAACAGTTTCTTTCCAAGGGCGTCTCTGTGGATGCTATGGTGGTGGCGGCCACTAAGAAGGAACTGGCGGATCCTTCAGTACCTGTCCATCCTCCTAACAAGGATTCTAGGACCATGGACAGGTATGGAAAGCGGATGTTTTCTTCAGCGACCTTTGCTATGCGTTAAGCTGAACTACCTTTGTCACTTTACCAGGCTTCAAAGAGATATTCTCAAGGAACTGGGTGAAGTGGTCCAGGATCCTTCTGCTGCTGGGGCTCAAGAAAAGATTGCCTCACAGCTAGCAATCCTGAATTCCCTATCCAACTCCTCCATGTGGCTCATATCCTATGCGGCCGATGGAGCGAGCAGGGCCGCAGGCACAGGAGTTGCTCTTAGACGCCAAGCCTGGATGCGGCTTTGTAATTTTGCGGACCCCTTTAAGGCGTCCTTCACTAATACCCCCTTTGATGGTTCGGCTTTGTTCGGACCTCAGGTGAAGGATACCTTGACCAGGTGTGAGCAGGACGGTAAAACTCTTTCTGCCGTTGGAGTCCATTTTCCACTCCTTCTAGACCATATCCCAAGGGTCAGAAGGGGGAAGATGTGGTTCATAAAGCCCAAGGAGCTACACCGGACACACGTGGTCAGTTTACCCCCAGAGGCAGAGGGGGTAACAACAATAGATGCCGCCCTAGAGGCAGGGGGGGTCCTCAGAACCAGGGCAACAGGGAGTCTCTTCCTGAGAAGCCTTTTCAGCATCCCTGAGGTGTTGCCCGACTGTCCACCCTTGGAGGCAGTTGGGGGAAGGATTTCGCTGTACCCAGTAGCCTGGCAATCCCTATCACAAGATATGTGGGTACAGTCGATCATATCCGAGGGTTACAAAATCCCCTTCGAAGGTATCCGTACCTCAACAATCCCTTCCAGACATCTCACCCGGTCAAAGGGATTTGGCAGAACAGGAGGTTTCAAAGCTCCTAGAAAAAAGAGCCGTCCAGACTGTGCCGGCAGACCAGGTAGGATCCGGCGTCTACTCGAGATTCTTTTTGGTCCCCAAAAGGACGGGAGATTGGAGACCAATATTAGACCTGAGCAGTCTAAACAGATTTATCAAGAAGGCAAGATTCCGGATGGTCACGCTTCAGTCCATTCTGCCCTTTCTGGGCAAGGACAACTGGATGTGCTCTATAGACCTTCAGGACGCGTACTATCACATAAAGATCCACAGGTGCTCCAGAAGGTTTCTCCGCTTTCGGCTAGGGACCAGTCATTACCAATTCAGAGCCCTGCCCTTTGGCCTCACTTCAGCCCCCAGAGTGTTCACCAAATGCATGGCAGTGGTCACAGCTCATCTGTGACGTCAAGGATTCCAGGTGTTTCCTTATTTGGACGACTGGCTCCTCTCCGCCACCACCAGGTGTCAGCTTCTTCAGACCAGAGACTACACTCTACAGCTTTGCAGGAGTTTGGGAATTTCAGTAAATTTGAAAAATCTTCTCTGCTGCCTTGCCAATCTATCACCTTTATAGGCGCAGAATTAAACACCGTCAAAATGTTAGCCAGACTAACAGATCAAAGAATTCTGGACATCCAAAAATTTGTTCGGATTTTATTGCAGAGCAACAAGGTCAAAGCCAGATTTATACTGAAGGTTCTAGGTCTTATGGCTGCGGCCATTGTTCTACTACCACTGGCTCGCTTCCACATGCGTCTTCTGCAGTGGATGCTATTCACGCAGTGGTCGTACCACAGTCTCCCGATGAGGCACGAAATCTTAGTCACACAGTCGTGCAGAACTCATCTGAATTGGTGGATATCTTCCCCTCTTCTTCATCAGGGCCGACCTTTTGTTTCCCCTCCTCCAGTTGCCACAGTCACTACGGATGCCTCTCTGATCGGGTGGGGGGGGCATTATCAGGGCAGGATGGTCCACGGGACGTGGCAACCCATAGAATACCATCTGCACATAAATGTCCTGGAGATGAGCGGTGCTTTTAACGTTGCAGGCCCTCAACGACTTTCTTCCCACGGGGACTATTGCAGTACAAACGGACAACATGTCCGTGGTCTGGTACATCAACAAGCAGGGCGGGACCAGGTCCTATCCGTTGTGTCGAGAAGCTCTCAGACTTTGGCAATGGGCAATCTCCTCTCATCGGTTTCTGATAGCAACGCACATCCCGGCAGGTCCAACCTCTTGGCGGACAGGCTGAGCAGATCCATTCTGATGCCTCACGGTGGTCTCTCAATCAATCTGTAGTGGATCAGATTTTTCTGCAGTGGGGCACTCCTTGTTGCGATCTTTTGCTACTCCTCAAAACAACAAGTGCCCGATTATTTCACACTCTTTCCCCTTCCAGGCCAACCCATGAGAGACTCTCTAACCCAGGATTGGCCCGGGGACTTCTGCACGCTTTTCCTCCTTTTCCCTTGATTCCACAAGTCATTCAGAAAGCCACCGCTTTGAGAGCCAAGTTGATTCTCATTGCCCTTATTGGCCTCGACAAATTTGGTTTCCGTCTCTGCATCGTCACCTTCTGGTGCAGCCCTGGCATCTGGACCCAGTTCGGATCTCTTGATCCACCAGTCGGGTCAGCAGCACCGGGCCATTCATTCTCTCAACCTCACTGCTTGGTTGCTCCACTTCCTTCCCTAGCCAGGCTTCCGATGATCTCTGACTCCGTCAGAGACATCTTAGTGTCTTCCTTAAAGTCGTCCACTAGGACTGTTTATGCTAGCAAGTGGCGCCGTGTTTCTATTTGGGCAAATTCCAGGAATATTGATCCCTTTACTGCTCCTGTACATTCTGTTTTAGATTTCCTGGCGGAGGTTTTTCATTCAGGATCCTCGTCATCTACAGTTAAAGTACAACTGGCTGCTATTTCCAAGTATCATGTTGGCTTGCATGACAATAACATTATGTCTCATAGATTATGCAAGGCCTTTCTGAGAGGAGTTTTTCTCCTAAAGCCGCCTATAAAACATCCTCCTCCGCAATGGGATCTAAACTTAATGTTGGCATCCTTGATACTACCTCCCTTCGAACTGTCTGCTTCATGTTCTTTGAAGTTATTGACCTGGAAAACTATATTCTTACTGACTGTCACTTCAGCAAGAAGGGTTTCCGAGATTCAAGCTCTCTGCATTCGTTCCCCTTACTTGTTTTTTCATAAGGACAGGGTATCATTAAGAACGAACCCTTCCTTTCTCCCCAAAGTTGTGTCTCAAACCAATATTAACCCATCTATAGATCTACCAGTCTTCTTCCCAAACTATTCCGACAGAGCTGAACAGAAGCTTCATTTTTTGGATGTCCATCGTCAGCTCAGGTACTATTTGCATAGAACTAAACAATTCAGAAAATCGGACCAATTATTTGTCTCCTATGCAGAAAACAGGATAGGTCTTCCAGTTTCTAAAGTGACCTTATCCAGATGGTTGACTTCCACCATTTCCTTTGTGTACTCTCTCAGAGGCAAGCAGCTATCTTCTAAACCAAAAGCACACTCAACCAGGAGTCTATCCACTTCTGCAGCTTTTCAGGATAGACTACCCATTGATACTATTTGTGCAGCAGCTACTTGGGCCACGCCTCATACCTTTGTCTCTCATTACAAGTTGGACTTGGTCTCCAGAGATAGGGCCAGTTTTGGTTCCACAGTTCTCAAGAGTCTGTTCCATTGAGCCACCCGGGATACAGGTGCTAGGGACACGGTCCCATCCAGCAAGAATGAAGGCGAGATTGACAACTTAACATTTAGAAGTTATGTACCTACCATAACGTTCCATGTTAGTTGTCTTCTCTCGCCTTCTTTCTTGCGTCCCTCCCTCCTACCCCCTGGCCTGGACAGATCTTGAAGAGTTCCTATCAGGTTGTTTTCCTCCTGAGCCTTCATATGAGGACTCCTTTTATGAACTTGTTTCCTAATTATGTTAGGTTAGTCCTTAGCAGGGTAGGTTAGCTACCAAACGAGATCTGAGGTAGTTCCGCCTTGCATCATGGGAATATAGGGTTGCCTCGAGCTGGTAAAAGGAGTTCTCAAGCTAAAGCAAGTGCCGAGTCGGAGCCGAGGATCGGCTCCGAACCCATCCAGCAAGAAAGAAGGCGAGAGAAGACAACTAACATGGAACGTTATGGTAGGTACATAACTTCTAAGTTTATACCATGCTTCCCATGTCTCTTCTGAAAACTTGAGAATCAGAATCTGAAGAATATTTTTCTTTAGATTCCCCTGTAGAGGAATTTTCTTTCTCTGATGCCATTTGAAGGATGAAGGACATGTTTATATGCTAGCATAAGAAAGCTTTTGCAGCTTGACAGAGGTACTATGATCTGTGACAGTTAGAGGCCCAGTCATTGCTGCATTTGATGATGCTTTTAATGCGGCTGGTACTACTTGATAGCCAAATCGCCTGCTCCCAGGAAATCAGCTAAACCATTAGATTCATCAGTTGCATTGATACCTTTTCAGCAACCCTAAAGCAGACAGTGATTTCGCTATAAAAAACACTAGCTGTAAATACCTGGCTGCTACTAATCCAGTTTTCTCTAACCATGATGGGAGAGCCTTTGAAAGATTTGGGGAAAAGATTTATACCTTCAGCCTTACTGTTTAGAACTGTCAGATGTTTTGTTTGTATGTCAAAATTCATTTTGCCACCTTTTGCTAGCATGAAAAAGACTACTACTGATTTGTCTAATTCAGAGTCTAAATCCTGTTCGCTTTCCTTAATCAGTCAAGTTAGGAAACTCTCCTTAAGATGCTTATATGATGCTGCTGTTGCAGTGTCTAGGGCTGCACCAACTGTATAATTCATGGGTAGACCTGCATGGTTAACAGACCCAAAATTTACCCGAAGATGTCAAATCTGAAATTCTTACTGCTACTCGGGATAAAGAGGTTTGACTTTGCACTAAATTCATAGATGCTTTAAAGAGATTTGATGAAAGGGGAGGCTGATTTAAGGGGTGTAGCAAACATTTTAGTCCCTTTATACCAAAACATAGTAGATATTTTCCCTCCAGTCCAGGACCATTTTTGTAGAAATCCATATAAACACAACAAAAGTCAGGAAAGCAACCTTTTAAGAAACAGTGGCAAGACATTACAAAGAAAAAGAAGCGAGGAGCTCCTCAAGCCCAATCTCAAATAAAGAAAAATGACTGAAAATGCCACCCCTTCTTCCCTATGCCCTGTCTGGCCTGGCAGTCTTCTGTCCCTTTCAAAGGATCTTTATGCCTTGTCTGCCCTGGCAGTCTTCTGACCTTTTCAAAGATTCCTTCTGTACATCTACCTCTGGGCCACCAGGTTACAACAGATTCTTGGGTACTAGGAATCATTCAGAATGGTACAGAGGGTAATGGGATTCTCTTTCCATAGACCTAGGAATTCCATCCCATCCTTAAAAGCAAACCCGCCAGTTTCCACCCCCATTTCTCACATTCTTTTCTATGGGGTAATAGAACCTGTACCAGAAAATCAAAAAGGTGAAGGATTCTATTCAAGAATATTTCTGGTACCAAAGAAGGATGAAATCTGGAGACCAGTTTTGGACCTCTCCTTTCTAAATATCCATGTCCAGGTTCCATAGTTCAAAATGTTTACTTTACAGATCTCTTTTACCTCTGATACCTCCTCTGATTTTCTTTGGATCTAAAATATACATGCCACCATATACCCATTGTGAGAAACTTCAGATGCTTTTTATGATTCTGTTTCTGGTTCACACTTTCAGTTATTTTCTTTACCCTTTGGTTTGTCCACAGGACCAAGGTATCTACAAAGTGTGTAGCACCAGAGATTGCTTTTTGCAGATTACAAGTCATGCATATTTTCCCTACTAGTTGGACAACTGACTTGTATTTGCAGACTCTATTCAAAACTGTCAGGAGTCTCTACTTTGTCAGAAATCATCTCTCATTTCTTCCCAAAGAATAACTTTTTTCTAGGATACCTGATGGACACCTCACAAATGTTTTTCCAGGCCTCAGGAAAATTAATCTTTTACAAAGAGCAGTTCCTTTGGTTTCCTCTCCAAACTCTTGACATCAGTAAGTAAATTCATGAAGATATTGGTGTATAGCTTTTACAATTCTCCAGATCCATCTAGCCAGATTTACACTTGAGGAAAATGTAATGCTTTTTCAAATTCGTCTGGACCCAGTACCAGCACTTTCTCTCTTTCCATGTTCCAGTACTGAACTTTGTCAGAAAGGTTGATAGACCAGTTGAGTCTGAATTATGATCTTCCAGTCACCCCCACAACCCCTTTTCCCAGTCTGGGATCTGTATCCAAAGGGGTCAAAGTGCAGCGTCTGTGGGAACATCATTTCAAAAGGAAACGCATAAAGATCAAAGAAGTGATACCACTGGTAAGTGCTCTGAAATCTGTAAACTATTTGTAGACTCTAGGACCTGTCTGGTAAACACAAACATAACCACTGTCACTTGGTACATATTTAACCTTGCCCACCTTTAAATGCTCCCTTAAAGAACACTTTACAAAATCATGGGCCTATCTGCTCCTGCACCAATCCTGGCTGAACTTACTAAACTTCACTTACCCCTCCCCTCCCCCGACCTAACTCACACCTCATAAACCTCTCCCACCGCCTACTCCTCTACTTTATTTTGTTTTTCCCCATTACCTTACCCTATCCACTTTCTCTGCAAACCTTTACTCTGTCTTTCTCTTTCTTCCCTGTACACCTAAGCTAGAAGACGCCCTGCCCTTTTCTTATCTCCTTTTTTTCCATCCTTACTTCTATAACCTTAATATGAATAATCCTCTCTCATACCAAGACACCACTCAATTCCCCCTTCACTGTTCCTAATCATGTGATCTCTAATATCTTTCTTAAAAATCTTATTAGAATTGTTTCAGGTCTCATTTATCGTATACTAATATATGTAAAAGAAATAAGACTGAGTTTTTCCTCACATATTTTCTCCAACTCATGTTATTGTTTTTCATTGCATGCTACTATGAAATGTATGTTCTGTGTTTCTCACTGCAGCATTTTTTCACTGCTATGTTTTGTAAGTGTTACATGATACTTTGTGATTTAGAATATCTGTAATTGATTTTTGATAGCGTCTGATGTGGGGCTTTTCTCCCCAGGTCTTCACTGAAAATGGGAAGTTTTTGGCCCTGTCAGACTTTCCCGGTAAACAGGTGTCAAACAAATAATAAACAAGCAGAGTGAATTGGGTTGTAAACTCTATGCAAGCTGTGATAGTCAGGGAACTTGCAGTACAGCACGATCTATCCATGCAGGCTACCTATATTCCTTCAGAGCAGAATACACTAGCAGGCACTTGGAGCAGAACCAGTACACCCCATGAATGGATGCTGCATACAGTGGTCTCCATGGGGAAATCCTGAAGTAGATCCGTTTGTCTCCATTAACGACAGACAGGTGAAAAAATTCTTGCCCCAGGGGTCTTTGCAAAGGAACTGGAAGGTGGTTGCCTTTTCTTCATCTTGGACAGGTATTTCCCTTTATGCCCCCTTCCTTTCCTCTGATAACCAGATTTCTTTAAAAAGATCCCAAAGATAATATTGGTAACTCCATTTTGGCCCAGATAGTATCAATTCTCCATTTCACAAAAATGTCCAAGGGCAATTAACACAAGCTTTGCATAGGATAGACTAACTTGCACAGGACTGGGTGTCTTTGATTCACCCCAGTTAACAGATTCTTAATCTGACTAACCGGATGATGGAATTGTAATCTCTCTCAGACACGTATTTTCTGATGATTTGCTGCAGTTATTAAAAAGGCTTAGAAATCTGCTACTAAAAAAATTTATTTGGCCAAGTAGAAGTTTTCTAGGAGGTGCTGTAAACAGAACCATGACAGGTTCTACAAAATCTGTGTGAATTGCTGGAATGTTGTCGGTCTTATTCATCTATCAAGATTCAACTTTCAGCCATTTCTGTCTGTTTGCCCTTAGGACCACCCCTGTTTTCTTTTTCACAAGTGAATGAGTTTTTGAAGGGGTACTACACATTTGCCTATCTAGAAAACACGTGCTTTTTCCTTGGGATAAAAACTTACCCTTTTTCCTTTCAAACCAGCTCATATGGCTGATTTAAAGTTCCTGACTTGGAAACTAGTATTACTTATCGCTTTGACTTCAGCTAGAAGAGCGAGTTTCAAGCTCTTACAGTGATTCAAACTTACCTTACTTTTTGTAAGAATAGGGTATCCTTAAGAACTAATCCTTCCTTCATGCCTTCAGTGGTATCCTTATTTACCTTAAGCCAGACTATTCATCTCCCTTTTTTCCTAAACCAAATAATAAAGGAGAGAAAAGTTTGCATACTCTGAATGTTCACAGACAACTCAGATACTACATTGACATGACAAAGAACTTCAGAAATTCTGACCAGCTGTTCATTGTGTATAAAGACAAGAAGAAAGGACAACCAGTGGCAAAGCAGACTGTTTCCATTTGATTATTCCATGGTATCCAGTTTTGTTCTCATTGTGGAAAGACCCTTCCCTTCAAGGTCAAGAACCATTCAGCCAGAGCTATGGGCTGCTTCTAGAGCTTTTTTTTTTTTTTTAACTGTACACACTTTCACAAGCATTGTAAAATTAATACCTTCAGATAAGGTTTTGCTGGGTCTATTCTCCACAGGCTCCTAGACTCTCACCCTTCTTCCTCCCTCTGACTATCCACGCTTTGGTAATCATCCCATATAGCTTAGGCTACTGCAACAGTGATCAATATGATGAACACGTTACAGTTGTGTAAGTAAACTTACCATAATAGTTGATGATCAAATAGATCACTTTTGCAGTACTAACACCATCCCTTCTTCCCTGCTTCATGTCCTTTTGGTGGAGTTTTTGTTATTAAGGCTTATTCTACCTTATTTATCTGCCATGGTGGAGTTCCCGTTATCCTACCTTTATCCTTCCCTTTTTCTTGTCAGATGACTTTAAGACTCTCGCTTCCCTTGACTGACAGGCAGGAAAACACTAAATTTTGGTGCCCATACAGCTTTTAAACTGGCACACACTCATGCCTTCTGTGACATACTGGTGAATGGAGGGTGCCCTAAAGCCTTGGATACTGGCCAGACATCCGGTCCTTGGCAGGATACATCCCTTGTAGCTTAGACTACTGCAGCAGTGATCTTTTCGAGCATCTGTTGTCATGGTGAGTTTACTTGCACAGCTCTACGTTCTGGTGTTTGTGATACACTGAAGATATTTTTGTAGGGCTGTCTAGTGCTGAAGTAACAGTTGTGATAATACTTAATAAGTTTCATTTTAATTAAAGCAACTTTTTTGTTTTTGTTTTTTCTGCAGCTGAGCCTGTTCTTCCCTATTACATTCTGTTTATGCACTGTATTCCTGGTTGTTGTTCCATTATACAGTGACACAATTAACACCATGGTTGGAATAGCAGTAGCACTTTCAGGTGTCCCTGTATACTATGTCTGCATCTACCTTCCACCCGACAGACAACCCAGATGTCTACAGAAACTATTGGGTAAGTTTTCTGATCTGGCCAGCTTTCAGAAACTGGTTGTGTTTTTTTTTAACTTGGATATTGCAGTAAGTTAATATTTGTTGCTTTATATTCAAGCATCACCATTGCATTTTGGAAACTTAACTCAGATGTGGTGCATTATTTGAAAGGAGACCTCCCAAAAACTTCCGAAGTGTATTGGCAGCTTGTCTTTTTATATTTGTTTGTAATGTTTGTAATGATTGTTGAACATACTTTTTTTTTTCTTTTAAATTTATGTGATAGTTTATATATTTCAGTTTCACACATGTGAAGGTGACAGATGATAGGGCTCAAACCCAGGTTGTTTGGGAGCCCTCACTTTAACCACCATGCTACACTACCTCTTATAAAATAATTAGTTGTAGCAAAGAATTTTTCTTGTCTTATGGTCTTAAAATGCACTTCTTGGGTGGGTCCTGTGGTTGAGTTTATCATTTCCAGCAGGCATCTTATTTCCAATGCTCAACAGTAACATTGCATTTTGTAATGTATGCATTGGCTACAGAAGCACTTGTATTTCTTATGTGTTTGCCAGTTCTATTTTTCCACTCACACAGTTGGGTCTTGATTTTTGCTATTAAGTTTCTGCATCTGCATACATTATTTAAATTCTTTGTAGTAATTAGAAACTTGTCTGAATCCTGCATTGGGTGTAGTAAAGAAGCTTTTCGGGTGGTAAATCTGCATCTTGCATGTTTTCTGAATTCTTGCTAGGGTTAAGATTGTCACCATTTGGTGAGGATTTGAGCTTGCCCCTGTCTGGCATGGCAGCAGTGGAGGGCCTGGGAGAGGAATGCCGCCAGGACATCACCCTAATGGGTGCATCCTGAGAGGTTTGGACTGCTATTTGACAGTTGGTCAGCTCTGGACACCTATTTTTGTACAGCCTGGTCTCAGACAGTAGGGCCTTGAATCAAACAATCTCTCTGGACCAAAGTTTCTTGTGCTAGAACTGCCAAGCCCCACCAGGCTTAGGTGGTATTTATGGGAATGTGACAGCTTTGCAAAGATAATGTCTGTGAGCTGAATAACTCGTAAACAGTTTTGCTGAAAACCTGTCTTTAACAGAAATGACTGTAGACTTTCCCACTGTTGAGCAGCCATGGAGTTAGTACATGTAGGTAATGTGGTGGGGTTCCCTCCACATGAAGGGTGTTTTGGGGCTTATAAAAATTACCTTTGACTCCACCCTGTTTGAGAAGGAGCCATTGGGTGAGCCTGCACCAGGGTTCATGGCCTAGATGTGAGATAGCAGAATCCTGTTTAGATACTTGTCTGATTCTTGGTGGATCTGATGTTGCCTTTTCTTTTGCCTCAACATGTGTGTTAATTGGATCCAATTGGATTTGAGGCAAGTACTTCAGAATCTTGGATATGAAGCTCCAGCTTACCTCCCATAATGCCCTGTGGTACTAAGTGTCTTCAGACCTTATTTTCAGCTCTTCTGTGTCAGAAGTGTTTTACCAAAGCTCCATGGCTTTTCGCTAAATTTTTTTTTATTTTTAGTTTTCGTCATGGTTCTTCTCTCCCTTAAAAATGTTATATATATATATATATATATATATATATATATATAGAGAGAGAGAGAGAGAGAGAGAGAGCGCGCGCGCTCTGTTGGTACCTTAAACTGTTCTCCCCTGGCATGTGAACTCTGCTGTTTACCATTTTGCTGTTTTCCCTGTTTAAAGTTGTTCTCTGTAGTTGGTAGGTTTGGATTACCTTGTTTCAGTTGTTCTTTGGCTATTATAGTATGTGGATTTTTTTGTCAGTTTTGTACAGTAGTTGTACATTTTTACTGGGTCTGTTTTTCTAGTGTGCGCTGTATTTTTCCAGGTTTGCTTTGGTAGATAAGTCTTCCAGATTTTTGAAAGTCCTGGGGTGTAGTACTAAACGAAGCCCTCAGGGCTCACATGACTGCTCTATCTGCTGCCTAAGAGTTATCCATTTCGATACTAAACACCATGCATGTGCCTCTTTTGGGGCAAAGGCATTAGCCAATTGTTGGATCAAGTTAGTTTTGAAGGAGCTCCTTTCCACCTCTTTTTTTTAACTTCTTTCCAATCTTTAGGTTCACCTTCTCCTTCCATGAAATTTGTTGGCAAAAGGATAAAGAGAAGGATAAGTAGAAAGGAAAGATAAGTAAAGAGAAAAGGAGAGAAGCAGGGACAGAGGTCAAAAAAGTACCTGCTTATTCTTTGCTGAAGTTGAGCCTGCACAGAAGTCCTTAAGGCCTTTTACCTCATGGTCTCCCATTGTGGACCCAGTGTCCGTACCTCCCTGGTACTGATCACTGATTTCACCAGTTGTACCATCTGAGCTATTGTGGTCTCTACTGTTTGAGATTTCAAGTCCTTTTTTATCTGCCATGTCAGAGTCTGGTCAACTCCACATTACACAAGTAAAGAGAAAACGAAGAGAAGGACAGAGAGGTCACCAGGATACAACTATGTAATTCTGCTGAGTGCTTTAAGATGTCCTCCTTCACTGCCTCCTTTGATGGGTCCACTTTGGCCTAAAAGTTAGATGCGTTGACTAGGAGTAAATAGGATAGCAAGACATTGCTGAGGGATTTAGCTTTTCCATCCCTCAGAGGACCTTTTCTTAGAACTGGGGGGTGGGGGCTGCTCCTCCGCAAGTCCTAATAGATTGATCTGAAGTAGTTGACTTCATTTGATCTTCAATCTGTGGGTTACAGATCCTTATCGGATCCGTCATGGCCATAATTCCAACATCTGATGCAAGCGCAAAGCCCCTCCCCTTTCTCATAATGCCCCCGTCTCCTTCCTCCCTTCAGATGTCATTTGCCACTGGAAAATCAAGCAACGTGGTCCGAGCTCTAGACATATAGTGGGTAGTGTACGTGATGTTTTTTGATCTCTTGTCTACCGTTCTTAACGTTTCTCTCTCACTCGCTTTCTTTCTTTTCCCTTCCCATGAAAGTCATCAGTTAAAAAAAAAAAAAAAAAAAAAGCTTCTCTCTATTTTTTTTCCTTTTTGGCCTATCTCCTTTTGTGTTCTTGTGGGAGTGTGCCTGACCTATTTACGGATGTCTGAAGCCCCTAAATTAGGATTCAGGAAGTGCACAGAGTGTGGACATAAGCTTTCCCCAGCTGATGGCCACACTCTGTGTGTAGTGTGCCTGGGAGTGGAGCACCTTCAGACCTCCTGTCTTATCTGTGCTGGGTTCAGTCCCAGAGCACTGAAGGACAGGAGGGACAAATTGTTGCTGAAAGGACTATTTCCTTCCACGGGGCCGGTAGCCCCTACGACTCCCCCCCTCAGGGCAGCACCTTGCGGTCTGCTTCCTCTTCCCCGGCCTCTGACACTCAGACTCCTGCCAAGAGGTCTGGGGAAAGAGAGAAGATCAAGAAAGATGAGCCATGGAAGCGGTCCTCTGACTGCTCGGCCCATACTGGATCGCCAGCTAAAGTTAGGTCACCAACTAGACCCAGATCTCCCCGGTTTAAAGCCCAAGGTTCTCCCCTCAGTCGGAGGAATCGCAGGCCAGATCGACGGTTAGGTCCCCCCCCCCCCAAACCAGCATTCTAGACCATTTCCTGTGGCATCATTCTCCCACTCCACCCGGAGCCTCAGTGAAACAGAGCTGGACAAGATGATGCGGAGATGTATCCGCACTTAAATCCAGATGGGGTCTTGCCAGCACCCTCTCCATCTGGAGGGGAGAGCTCACAGTCCTTTTTTACGCCGATAACTCCTTCTCTGATCTGACCTGTGGTTTCGGAGCCCCTGGATCCAAGGACCCTCGGGGTCGGGGGGGGTCGGCGCTGACCGGTACCTTCTACCTCGATGCCTGCCCATTGCATTGAGTGTGTTGGATCCGAGTTCTCAGAGCCATAGTCTCTGGGTCAAACCTGAGGGATTGCTGTCGGCTCCGTGCCTTTCAGAGTGTAGTACTTCCCTTGGTATCTCAGCTCCTAGAGTCTCTCCTCCGACTCCCCTGTTGGGTTAGAGGGGAATGGTTCCAGCCAGTATTTCCCAGTAGGTCCACTCCCCATCAGCCTTTTATGTGGTGGAGAGGGTTCTCTCGGTGTCATCGAGACCCTTGACCATTTCGTCCTCTGACTCCATCCTGAATCTCTCTGCTTTGGGTATGGTACTGACCATCTTGTCATCTCGGGGACAGCTTGTGCCCATTTTGCCTCTGGAAGCTCAGTCCCACTGAGGAGGTTTCTCGCAAATGAACATGTAAGAAGAGGCACTTGGACCCCCACTGGAGTCCCTTACCGCATACACTTATTTGGAGGAAGGGGAAGGTTCCCCACAGTCCCACCCCCCCAAGGATGTCTCCTTTGGAGACATCATGGAATTCCTCCTTTAGAGGGGAAGGAGGTCTGCCCAGAAACCAACCTCGGACGAATCCGTGTTCCTGGAGGCATTCGACACAGGCCCATCCTCTTCTTGGGTGTCCCCTCCCACAGATCCTTTGGTGGATCTGATAACATCTCTGGCATGGAAGGAACTGGACACCTCGGAGCCTATCTCTAAGCGCCCAGATAAAATGCTTAGTCCCCCTTTGGACAGGGCTTGCTGGAACAAGGGATCCCCTGTGGATGCTATGGTTGTGACAGCTGCCACCAAGAAAGAGCTCGCTTAGCAGAGCTTTATGGTTCATCCTCCTGGTCGAGAGTCAAGAGCGTTGGACCATTTTGGAAAGTGGGTGTATGCTTCAGCGACCTTCTCTGTAAGAGTGCTGAGCTACATGGCACACGTCATTCGACTGCAGCGAGACTTGGTCAAGGAGATCGCTGAGTCTACCTCAGAGTCCATGTCGGTGGGGGATAAAAAGACTTTCTCCACTCAGATGGCCACTCTCAAGGCTGTGGCATATACGTCCATGCGTCTTCTCTCCCATGCCATGGAGGGAGCCGGTAGAGCATGCCAGTACTGGTGTTGCCATTAGGTGCCATGCCTGGCTCTGGCTTTGTCAATTCTCAGAACCCTGCAAGGCATAATTTCAAATGCCCCTTACGACGATTCTTCCACTTTTGGTAAGTCAGCCAAAGAGACATTGATCCAGAGTGAGAAAGACGGGAAGATGTTGTCTGCTGTCAGGATCTGCTTCTCCTCCCCTCGAAGATCATTCTCAAGGAATCAGCGAGAGATGAAGACGATGTGGTTCCTAAAGTCTCAGGCATTTTGCCAGGACACAAAGGACTCACTTTCTGCTAGAGGCAGAGGGGGTTATGATAGATGCTGCCCTAGGGGCAGAGGGTGTCCAAGAAATTTCAGGTCCCGAGAACCTTTTTAGACAAACCCGGGCATCTCTGGAGACAGTCGGGGGTCGACTATCGCTTCACCCAGCGGCATAGGAGTATGTAACAACAGATCGTTGGGTGTTGCAAATTATATCCAGAGGATATTCCATCCCATTCAGTGAACCACCATGAACACCGAAGCACCTCCCAGACATTCCACCCGCGCAAAGGGAGGAAACAGCTATAGAAATAGAAAAGCTTCTAAGAAAACGATTCATCAAGCCTCTCCTCCGAGACCAGTGCAGATCAGGCATTTATTTCAGGTTCTTTTTAGTGCCAAAAAAAATGGGGGCCCCAAGACCCATTCTGGATCTTTCCACCTTGAACCTGTCAGTAGCCAAGGCGAAATTCCGGATGGTCCCTCTTCAATCCATCCTGTTCTTTCTGCAGGTTAATGACTGGATGTGCTCGATCGACCTCCAGGATGTATACTGTCATATCAAGATGGACAGGTGCTCTCGGAGGTTTCTCCACTTCTGGCTAGGAGCCAATCATCAGTTCAGAGCCCCCTTCCCTTTGGTCTCACAACAGCTCCCAGGGTGTTCACCAAGGTTATGACAATAGTAACGGCTCACCTGAGGCTTCAGGGTATTCAGGTCTTCCCCTACCTGGATGATTGGCTCTTTGCTGCCCCTTCCAAGCAATTACTTTGCCAATAACACAAAAAGCCGACCGGACCCCTGTAGCTCGAACAGACAACCGCCAGGAACTCTGCAGAATACACACTGATGTACCAATAATTCACGCACCAGCCAGGCACCAGTCAATGGAAAAACTCTGATTTAATTACACAAAACACAGGTTTAGCGCTTTCATCTACACAAGGCAGACTTCTTCAGAACCAATAAACTCAGATTACATCTACATATTTATAGTAGTTTTGGCGCCAAAATCCAACATCATACATTCCCTATGATTAATAATAATAATACATACATAATACATTGTTACCTGTCCCTATAAAAGCTAATAAAATAAAAATAGCTTTTCAGTTTATACTAAATAATTTAAAACATAAATAAAACTTTTGACCAGTTGTAAACGACAAACCACTAGTCATAAATTGTAAAAATCTTTAGTGTAAAAAATCTTAATTGTACAGAATGGAAGTGAACAAATATAATAATAATATTTTATGTAAAATCAAAAGTTTTATTTATGTATGTATTATTATGTAGTTGAAGGAAAAATAATAATAATAATAATATTTTAAACTACTATTATTGGTAATATTAAAGTATTATGTTTATTAATGAAATCATAGGTTGTGTAGATGAAAGTGTTTAATCTGTGTTTTGTGTAATTAAATCAGAGTTTTCCATTGACTCGTGAATTGGTGTGAATTCATGGTACATTCATCAGAGCCTGCTGTGGCCTGGCGGTGTTGTGTGTAGCGGCCAGGCTCCCCGGTCCTTTTTGTTTATTCATCATGTTTTTCTGAAGTTCTGAAGTAATTGTATGGTTGGATCTCTGTCTTGCTCCATTGAGTAGAGCTGAAGAGCGGTGCTACGTCGCGGGAAGTCGTCGCTTCAACCGTCAAGACGACGGTCAGTAGTTGTTGCAGTTGGTTTCTTCTACCAGACCCCCGGTGGAAGCGGAAACACGGAGCCGGCTTCACGGGTGTGGACGTTACTATTAGTAACTGTAATAATAATAAAAATTGTGGACATTATTCTAAAATGATCATGAGAATGAAGAATGAATGATGATTTTTTTTTTTTTGCTATAATAGTGGTATGAAAGTTGAGATGATGATAGAAATGTAAAGTAATGTAATATTTCAATTAAGTCTAATTTTTATTTACTAAAAAAAACTTTAATTTTAAGGATGCCAAAATTGACAATGGATACCTTGAGAAATGCTTGTTTTAAAATATACAGTACAATGAGACAGTGTACTAGTTTAATAATTTGTTTTTCTTCTTTTCTTTTGTTTTTATAACATAAAAATGCTAATGAAATCAAAGCGAAAAGAAAGGGCCTACTTACGAGATTGAACAGTTACATCACGAAATTACACAGGACCAAAATTTTTTTTGCAAGATGGGAATTTGTTTGACAACAGTTTAGAGTGGCAAAACTAAGGCCTATGATTTTTAACACAGGGAGTTGGACAAATTAGAAGGGATTGAAGGCATATAAGGTACCAGGATAGATGAGAGCTAGAGAGCCCAACTATGGTTGGGATAAAAGAAACAAGAAGAAGAAGAGAGAATGAAAATTTTCAGGAGGGGGATTTCAATCATCAGCCCCCATATTCTTAAAAAGAAGATTATGAGTCAAGGACCCACAACCCCAACAAACATGAATACATGAACCTTAGTAAGCAAAGCAGCTTGTAGTTAGTGAAGTATGTGTTAGTGACAAGAAATCATCAAATGTCACGGTAGGCAATGTGAATAAGTATCCATACATACACGCTCATGGTTTAAGTGTACAACTACACAAGCGATATACATTACCCAGATTTTTAGTTTGTTTAGTAAGGAATGAAGTTCATTTTTCCATCGGCTAGATTCAACTTGTTTGATACTATTAAAAGATTACTACACTAGTGAGGGAAAAGTGCTTTTATTCCTACACATTTTAATTTAAATTGAATGATTTGACAGTAGTATTTGTAAAATGTTAATTCAATATATGTAAATATATTTTGAGATCTATGTTATTTTTTCTTTTTTGGAAACAACTTAACTAAGAGAGAGAGAGTGTTTGGATCAGATAGTGGAAAATAGTTGAATTATGATAATATGAGAGCAGGAAAAAGGGGGGTGGTAATTGATATATGAGACAAGTAGTATTGAATAAAGCTATTCCAGATATATTCTTTTTTTTCTCTTAATTATGAAGTGGTATCCCTCATTAAGATTAATAGTATTATTGGTTATCACAGAATAGATTTAACAATAGAACAATATCAACAACCATCTTAGACACAAGGTATGAGGATATATGAATTGCCCACCCTGTTATGGTTAGAATGGTATATATACCCAAAATCCAAATCCACAAGAGTGTTGAAATCTTTAGACCAACCTATTATTTCGGTTTTAAATTCCAAAACTTTCAACTTAGGGGTTGCAATAGACCACTGGTAAACACATATATAATAAAGTTCCACACTTAACCAAGGATTCTTGGGATTTTTTGAGTAAATTAAAAACGTGACATATGGTATGGTCCAGATTAACATTCATTACGATAGATGTCCAGGACCCGTTTTTCTTGCATTTCCTACACAACAGGTCTTGAAATACTTGAAAACAGTTTGAGGAAATATTTCCTGACCTCACATGGGACAACATTTAATATTGATATTGATGGGACTTGACTGCTCACATAATTAAATTCAGTTCCAAGGAGAATATTTTTGTAGGTAGGTATACCTTATTTGGATACATATATAAGTAGTAATACTTGGTTCTAAGTCCAAAAAATTTTCAGGAAATCTACCTTCTCCAATGATTACATACAGTTTGGTAGTTGCCATCCCCCTTACATCTTTCGTAATGTTCTTAAGGGACAGTGCATTCGTGTTGCAAGAATGTGTTCCACAAGACAGGACATGGAAGATCAGATGAGCATTGTTTCTAACATGTTTTTGGCTAGAGGATATCCCGTGGAGATGGTGGAGGATGTGACCCAATATGTTGTTAGATCATGGGGAGACAAATTTGTTCCTCTGTTAGGAGGCACATTTGTAGGTAAGAACTCCCAAAAGCAAGTGGTTGGTGATAGAATGAGTGTGTTCAAGACTTCTGTTAACATCAAGAGGATTGTTGAGGGGGGAAAGAAAAAGGATTTGTGGAAAAACAAACATGAGCACACAAACAAATGTGGTAGGTGTAGGTACTGTGTCAGTACATCAATGAGAGAAAGACCATTAAACTGTGTAATAAAAATAGAACTATATGTTATGGTAGAAAAGGGAATTGCAATTCTATGCGTGTGGTTTATTTGGCTACTTGTTCCTTCTGTCAGGCATACTATATAGGAAAGACAGAAATATATGAACATCTGTATTAAATCAAAAAAGTTGACATGAACAACGCATTAAGTAAGCACATCAGTGAAAAAGGCCCCCATCACTGTTTTACATTTACAATTATTGATCAAATAGGGATATAGGATTGTCCTGTTTAGAGACAAAATGGCAGATTTGTATTAGTATTAAACCTTTTTTACTTTTGGACCGTGGCTAATACCTCCTTTAAATATATGAAAGTTTTTTGAACATAAAAAATTTTTTATTATGATTGGCATGTTGTAGTGCTTGGCTTATCACTATTTTCCAGTATATTTGTGCATATTCTTCATTCTTCATTTTTCACTCTTCAACTACATTTTTACACATTCCATTCTGTGCAATTAAGATTTTTTACACTAAAGATTTTTACAATTTATGACTAGTGGTTTGTTGTTTACAACTGGTCAAAAGTTTTATTTATGTTTTAAATTATTTAGTATAAACTGAAAACTATAAATATGTAGATGTAATCTGAGTTTATTGGTTCTGAAAAAGTCTGCTGTTGTGTAGATGAAGCGCTAAACCTGTGTTTTTGTGTAATAAAAAAGTTTTTTTTCAAACTGGTGCCTGGCTGGTGCGTGAATTATTGGTACATCAGTGTGTATTCTGCAGAGTTCCTGGCGGTTGTCTGTTCGAGCTACAGGGGTCCAGTCGGCTTTTTGTGTTATTGGTTTGTTCATCACACATTTACTTTGCCAAGCCAGTGACCATTTCCTCTGGGCATCACCATCCGTGTCAACAAGTCATCACTGGCCCCGGTTTAGATCTTAGACTTCATCGAGGCTCGGTTGGACACGATTCAACTGAAAGTTTTCCTCACCCCAGACAGGATATACAGTCTCAAATTGCATGTTCTGTACGTTCTTCAAGCCCAAGTTCCGACAGCAGAAACAGTACTAGGGGCATTGGGGTCTATGGCAGCCACAATCAGTCTATTACCCTTAGCTCGCCTTCACATGTGGATTCTCCAGTGGACGCTTGGTGTTCAGTGGTCCCTGTTAGATCTGCCATTGTCAAATCCCATTCAAATCTCCCGAGTGTGCGGCAACTCTCTTTGGTGATGGATTCAGTCCCCAGATCTAATCAGTGGACACCGTTTTCTTCCATCCTTTCCCAAAAACATGGTGACCACAGATGTCTCCCAGCTAGGGTGGTGGGGGGGGGGGGCATTGCTCGGGAAGGATGGTCCAAGGAACGTGGTCCCCACTCGAGACCAGCTTTTGCATATCAGTGTCCTAGAGATGAGGACAGTCCTTGCTTTGCAGGCTCTTCATGCCCATCTCCCTCTAGGGACAATTGTGATTCAGACAGACAATATGTCGGTAGTCTGGTACATCAACAAACAGGGAACCAGATCTTATCCCTTATGTTGCGAAGCCATGAGAGTTTGGGAATGAGTGATTTCTACTGGCCGTTTTCTAGTGGCAACGCACATCCCGGGGTGGCCCAGCATTCTCGCTGACAGGCTCAGCGGGTCTATTCTGATGCCATATGAATGGTCTCTGAATCCTTTAGTGGCGGAACAGATCTTTCTAAAGTGGGGTCATCCTTGCTGCAATCTTTTCACATCGCCTTCCAACACAAAATGCAGCGAAGCCCCCAGAGACGCAGTGGTCCATGCTTAGCTTCCTGGTCTTCTGTATGCTTAGCTTCCACTTCCCCTCATTTTGAAGTTTCTTCAGAAGGCTCACAGGCTGGGGAGTATTGTGATCCTCATTGCCCCATTCTGGCCTCACCAACTTTGGTTTCCCTCTCTATGGTCTCAGCTAGTAGTTCCACCATGGACGTTGGATTCAGTTCTGGATCTTATTTCTCATCCCTCAGGGATTCCTCAACCAGACCTGGACAGTCTGATGCTCACTGGTGGCGGCTCACAAGTCTTCTACTAAAGAGGTTTATCGTAGCAAGTGGTAATGTTTTTCCATATGGGCTTCACAGTGTGCGTTGGACCTTTTTACTGCCCCTGTGTCTGCAGTTTGTTTTTGTCAGGAATTCTTCAGCAGGGTGCCAGTTCCTCCACAGTCAAAGTCAAATTGGCAGCTATTTCCAATTTTCACGTGGGGGAAAACATGTCATCTTTGGCTTCTTCTAAACTTTTAGACCTTCCTTAAAGATACCTTTCTTCTTAGACTCCCGGTGAAGGATCCTATGCCCCCGTGGGACCTTAATTTAATACTTCAGGCTTTAGTTCCCCCCCCCTTTTGAACCTGCAGCTTCTGTAGATTTATAAATTTTATCTTGGAAGACCGCCTTTTTGGTCGCCATTAGTTCTGCCAAGAGAGTGTCAGAACTTCAAGCTTTATCCATTAAGGTTCCTTATATGATCGTTCACAAAGACAGAGTGCCCTTGCATACCAACCCGTCCTTTCTTCCTAAAGTAACATCAGAAGCGAATATCACTCAGACAATCAATGTTCCAGATTTTTTCCCTAATTTTCAAAACAAGGGGGGATACAAATTACATCTAATGGATGTGCATAGACAATTGAGATTTTACTTACACAGGATGAAAGCTTTTTGTAAATCAGATCAGTTATTTTTCTTACTCCAAACCTTTCTTAGGTAAGCCAATTTCCAAAGTAACAATTGCTCGTTGGATTTCACAGTGCATTATTCAAGCCTACTGTGTCAAGGGAATTTTCCCTCCAGGGCAGGTAAAGGTGCATTCGACTAGGTCTATGGCTTCTTCGGCTGCCTTTTGGTCCAGGGTTTCGCTGGATGATATCTGTTCTGCAGCCACTTGGTCCTCATCTCATACCTTCATTTCACATTACAAATTGGATATTGTATCCAGGAACAGGGCATCCTTTGGCTCCATGGTGCTCTGGAATATGCTTCCATGAGGGTCACCCAGGTGTTTGGTAGCTGGGGACTCTGTCCCACAGGTTGAAGACCAAATAAAGTCAACTACTTCAGATAAAGTTATGTACTCACCATAACATTCCATCTGAGTAGTTGTACTTAATTTGTCTTCACCCCCCCCCACTGTGATACTGACCATATATGGAGATGGTTACATCAGGAATGTCCTTCGTCATACTTGGGCTCAGGATTTTCGGGTTACCAGTAGTGACGAGGTATTATTAGATCGGGAATGTGTGATGTTTTTTGGCAGCAAACTCTATCTGAAGGGAGGAAGGAGACAGGGGGCATTATAGGTAAGAAGAGAAGTTTGGAGTTCGGATCAGATGCTGGAAATGCGGCTGTGATGGATACAAAAGGGATCCGTAACCCACAGTTTGAAGACAAATGAAGTACAACTACTCAGGTGGAACATTATGGTGAGTACATAACTTCTTTTTCATGATGCTCCAGATTATAGTGACCCCCCCCCCCCCGGAAGAGGGGCAAACTTCAATGGACACCTCTCTAGTGACAGGGGCAGTCTGCAAAATCAGGGCTTAGGGGGGACCCTTTTCCAAAAAAGCACTTAAAATGCTTCTGAAAATTTGTCTGACTGATGCACTCTGAAGGCAATTGGGGATACTTGGCTCACTAACCCTAAGCATGGGAAGCCATCATATTGGATGCCTGGATGTTGAGACATCATTCCTTTTTATTTCCATGGGCTACACCATTCCTTTTCAGTTTACTCCAACTCTACGACAAGGATCCCTTCCAGGCATGCCTTCCCATCAGTGAAGGGAGGCAGTAAAAGAGATTCAAAATCTTCTCACAAAACAAATCATCCAGAAGGTCCTGCCAGACCAGGGAGGATCTGGGTTCTATTCAAGATTCTATATGGTGCCCAAGAAAAACAAGTCCCTCCAACCTATTTTGGTCCTAAGCAAAATAAATATGTTCATCAGACAGACTAAGTCACAGATGGTAACAGTGCAGTCTTTTCTGCCTTTGCTTATAGGATGATTGGATGTGATTGGTAGACCTCAAAGATGCTTACCGCCATATAAAAACCGAAAGACATTCCAGGAGGTACTTGCATTTACATTTGAAATACAGTCACTGGCAGTTTTGAGCACTACCTTTTGGCCTCATCACAGATACACTCATGCACCCCCATATCCCACCCTTCCACCCCTGGTTTTCATCAAATGCATGGCAGTGTAGCAGCTTTGCTCAAGCTACAGTAATTCTAGGTATTTCCAAATCTGGATGACTGCCTCCTCCTGGACATAGCTGTTTCATTTGAGAAGCTCTCTGCTCCATATGGGTGTTTGGTATTACTGTGAATTTCTAAAAAAGATCCAGCCTGGAACATATTCAGGCTGTGGAGTTTACAGGCTGAAATCTGGATGCAGCCAATCAGATTGCCAAGCTTCCCTGTGTCTTCAGGCCCACTAGATTCTCCAGCTTAAGTAGCCACCAACTTCTTTTGTTCTCTGCCTTTTCGTCCTGAATTTCTCTTGCTCCCTTAGCCAGGTACTTCTTGGGGGTCCTTCAGTGGACACTTAATCCAGTGGTCATCGACAATTCCACTGAGGAATTTCCCTATTCATTTCAGCAGGGTGTGTTGTCACTACATTTTTTGGGGGATCATGTCAGACCACGTCGTCTTTGGATGTTCTTTTGTTCTTTCCCAGCAAGTATCTCCTGGAATGTCTTGCTATTTCTATGTGGTGTCCCCTCTGATTGTGTATGCTTCCTTCCTGGGCTGGGAGGCATTATAGGTTCATAGGTTATCACTAGGCTAACAGCACAAGAGTCTTTACAAGCCTAGCCAGTAATACCCAAGATATGAAAATATTACATCTTAATTCCCCAGATGTGTGATGGTGATAGTATCAGAGTAGTGGGTCTTTGGGTGTTGGAGCCCTGAGTCATTTTACAGGCTGCCTTTGTTCATAAGGGACATGGGCAGTACCCCAGGAATGAATTTATGGTTCCTCATCCATTTATCCAAATTCCTTTTGAAGAGAGTGAGAGACGGGCTTTGTTTTATGAAGATGGGAAGTTTATTCCATAGACAAGGTAGTCTTTGGGATATGAATCTGTCTGTCCAGCAAGTTCTGTTTGTCACAAATAAAGTTCAGGTCCATGGAACTCGTAACTCTTGTATAATTGTTCTTGCGACGATTGTTTTCAGGGGTCGATCAGAGAATGCCTTGTAGGTCAGGCATAAGTCACCTGTCATTAAACAATATGAGATGAAGTAAAGGGGTACGACCTTTAGTCAGTTTGCATAAGATGTGTGTTTTTGTTTTTTTTTTTTTGGTGAAAAACCTCTGGGGCCACTCCAGTTGGTGTAAGTGCCTGGTTAGGTACATGCGGAAGAGAGCATGTACTCCGTTATGGGCCTTGTGAGGGCTGAGTACAATGGCACTATGACTTTCTCTAATCTTGATGCCATATCTTTACTTATAAGTTGAACCACACAGAAGGATGTCCTCACTACACTGGTGGTCAAAGTTCAGGTTAGTATCCATCTGTGTTCCTAGGTCCCTCACCACTGGGTCTACTTTTAGGGGTGTGCTATTAATATTGTAATTTGCAGGGATATCTGATTTACTGAAGGGTATGATTATGCATTTTTTAGAATTTAGTCTCAGACCATGGTTTTGCCACCAGTCATTTGTCATTTTTAGGCCTGTTTGTAGGATGTCAACATCGTTTGTGGATTTAGTGATTGCTCCCAAGCTTATAGTCGCCAGCGAACTTGGTGAGCCAGATGCACTCAGCATTGTCCATCATCACAGAGAAGTATGAACCAAACAGGAGGGATCCCAACACTGAGCCCTGTGGGACACAGCTAGTAAGAGTTTTATCGTAAGTGAATTCACCTATACAGACAACATGCATCTTGTCAGTGAGCTAGCTGGCTATCCATCTGAGGATGTAGGGGTTTATGCCTAACTCAGTAAGTTTATCTATGATTCCCCTAGTAGGGGATTGTGTCAAAAGCTTTGGACAGGTCTAGATAAGTGGCTTGTACCATTTTGTCCTCATCCACGTTCCTGGTCAAAGAAGTCCAGCAGATTTTATCAGGCAAGGCCTCCCTTTGGCAAAGCCAAATTGGGTCTCGGCCAATTTTTGGAGAGTTCCTATGTCATTATTGATCAGGCCATGATAATTCATTCCATGGCCTTGCAGATAAGATTGGTTACTCTTATGGGTCTGTAGTTCCGTGGGTTAGTTAATGCCCCCCCCCCCTTGTGCAGCAGGGCGACTGTTGTCCTCCATTCCTCTGGGACAAAACCCGTCCAGAGGCTGTGATTAAAGAGGGTTTCTAGTGGCGCTGATAGATTCTGTTTTAAGCTATTTAAGAAGCATCCTGGAATGTTGTCAGGACCCATGGAGTCTCTGTTCTTGGCTTTAGTTAGTGTAGTAAGGACCCGTTTTCTCATGGTGACTGGTAGGTAGAGGGTTGTGGGTATGTCTTTGGGTGTGGTAGGAGGTGATGGCAGAGAAGCTTGAACTGAGCTGATCGGCCAGCAGGTTTGCTGTATGGGTATAAGTGTTGCTGTTCATGATTAACTTGGCACATTGCTGAGCATTTCCCCAGAGGTTACAAACACAATTAAAAAAGTGTTATGGTTATCTTTCACTTGGGAGGCTATCTTTGCGGGATAGGTTGCTTTGGCAGATTTGACCAGCTCTCTAATTTATTTGTTTAGACTGGCGAGTATCATTTTGCACAGTTTTTTTTTTTTTTATGTTTCTTCCTTGGCTTTGGAGAGAATTTTTTTTCCTTTTGTTGAATAGCCTGTTTATGTTAGTGGTCCACCAGGGTGGTTTATTTTTGCCAGTAGTCATAGGTTTGACTCAGACAAGTATTGCCCTCCTCTATGCAGCTATGAATGTGGTTGTGCAGTGCTTTTATGTACATCTCAGACTAGGCATCAGTGCCTTCTGTTTTTGGAGGGGCTTGGAGGTTTAATAAACTGTCAGTTAGTTTGAGGTAATTGGCCTTAGCAAAGTTCTTAACAGGTTTAAAGTTTGATTGGGGGGTTCTAGGTTAGTTTTAATACTAAAGGAGATCATTTTGTGGTCCGATATTACCAGTGAGGAGTTAATCCACTGGAGAGAGCACCCCCCCACATTTGTGAGTATTTAGGTCTCGGATATCTGTACCTCTAGTTGTGGAGCTAACTAGTTGTCCCAGGGTGTTTGCTTTGAAGTCCAGAAACCTCTGGGCAAGTGAATTATGCATCTTACAAGTCTCCCAGTTTATAGAGGGGTAGTTGAAGTCACTCAAGTATTGTGTTAGGCTGAATGTTAAGAGATTCCAGTAGGTTTAGGTAGGAGGTGTGGTTTTCGAGACTCATGTTAGGGGATCTGTAGCTATCAAGGAAATGATAGAAGGTTGCACCTTTGGCTAGTTGGCATGGAACAGCTCAGGTGATAATGCTGTTGGACCATTCTAGCAGTGTACTTGTCCTTTAGGAACAATGAGACACCTACCTCCTCCTTTTGTTTTATCCTGAGTTGAGGGGAATCAAAATGTATGAAATTCATTATAGCCTTTGACAGCTGGGGTATTTTCCATGGTTCTGAACCATGTTTCCATGACTGCACATATGTCTGCCATCTCCAGGATGAGGAGTGCTTCCAGGGATTGCAGTTTTTATTTAAGCTCCTAACAATGAACAGCAGTCTCTTTAAGTAGTCATGACTGATTTTTGTTATGTTGAAGGGTTTAACAACTTGGCACAGCCTAAAAAAAGGCACTGTGGGGATAGATTTCCCAGCGTCTGGAAGCCAATTGGTGACAAGTGCAAACCATCTCTGGCAAAGCATTCTGGTTTGCTGATCATGTCTCCCCAGGCTGACAGATATTGGATTTCCTTGTTGTGACATCTGAAACTAAGCCATTTGTTGAAGTCAATAATTTTTTGCTGGTACTGTGGCATCACCACTGGTGAAGATGGGATGCCACGCAAGGCTAGATTCATACCCACCTGGGACACACATTCATATAGCTCCATCATGTCTCTTCATGTAGTCCAGTGAGGTACATGTTAGGTTGTTTATGCCCACATGGACTATGACAGCGTCATACTGGTAATTGTAGGTTAAAGACCTAAGTGCATGCATGATCTGGCAGATCCTGGCTCCAGAACAAACAGCTCACAGCGATGATCTCCTTGTTTAGCCTGGTAAGGGGGACATCAGTATGCCTAACAATGGAATCCCCAATAACTAGAATGTTTGGCTGTGTGGTGTGTTGCCTTATGGGCTTGGATGCATAGCTACTGTGATTTTTCAGAGTTCTGTTTTATGACGTGCTGTCTTTTATGAGTGAGTGCAGGGCCACTGAGAGATGCTTTTAGGAAGTTGTGGAGGTTTGGTAGATTACAAGTGAGTACCTCTGCATATGTGGGTCTCTTTTTTTTTTTTTTTTTTTTGTTCATTAGTGTTGGTAGTGAGTGTTTTGGGTGTAACGCTAACAACCTAGTTTGCATTTTTCATTTGTGTATGTGAGAGCTTCCCCTCCAGTGACATTGTGTATGTACGTCTCTCACAGACTGTGTTTGTCTGTTCTAAAATAAAATGGTTGTCAGTGAAAATGAGGCAGTTAGTACACTGCATCAGGATGCCTATATCCCCTAGACCAGAAACAGAGATGACAGGGAAGCGCCAATTCATTGTACTAGATCCTTAGTAGGTGGGAAAGAGTAGGGGAGAATCCCTTAAAGGTCTAAGTGGGAGTGTTTAATAGTACACTAATAGATGACCTGCAGAGGTGCTGCCCTGTACGTCAACTGGCAGATCTTCTAGCAGCTTTGAACCGTGGGAGACTTTGGAGAGCATTTCTTATAGAGGGTTTTAGACTGGAAATGTTTGCATGTATACAAGGAACTGGCAACCAAGTTTTTGCATTGCTTTTATACCACCAGACTGAAAGACTTTTACACAGTATAGCCCTCAGGCCAATCAGACAAACACACAATAAGTTTTCCACTAGCGGTTCTCAGTTTGGATGGGTTGAATCAGCCATGTGCTCCCACCAGAGTGCAAAAAAACCCTTTTAATGTAAAGCAAATTGGTTTTGAGCTCAAGTACAGTAACAGATGCTTTACAAGAAAAGGCAGAATTCTTGCAGTATCAGGAATCCCAGGAAATAAGTTGACTAACCATGGGAAATGTTCACAAATGCAGAAAAAAGTATGCAAATGTCAGAGAACTTCTACAAACACAGAAGAACTTTGCAAAACTGAAATATTTTGACAATCACAGGAGAACTTTGGAAAACTCTGAACAGCTTTTGCAGTATTAGAAGTGGTTAGGACATATCAGAATACTGTTAAAACAACCTAAGAGTAGTACAGTAACAAATAGATGGCATTTCTTTAACAAGTGTAGGATGAAAAGCAGGGATAAATTCAACAATTGCAACATAGAACTGTTAAATAGCACTGAGACATTTAGAACAAGTGCAAAAAAAAAAATATATATATATATATATATATATATATATATATATATATTTACTATAATATATTCGACAGTCAAAATAAATTCTTACCTTAAATATCGGCTAAGAAGTTCAATTCGGAATGTTGAGAAGGTCAGAATGTCGCAAACACACTTCCAGTTGCAAATTTGACCTTTCTTGAGATATAAAGACTGCAGTCCGACACTGCACATTACGTGAAGTGACAATTTTTGCAGGGGGGCAAGCCTATATATATCTGTTTTGCTGTTTTTTTTTTTAGAAATAATCCAAATCTTGTTGTCACAGGTATCCAAGCCAGGCACAGGAAAGCTCTGAATAAATGAGGACAGTCTCACAAAAATGTAAGGCTTTTACACCAGTAAGATGAAAACTTTTTACACAGTTAAGCCCTTAGTCCAATCAGATAAAGACTGTCCAAGGTGTCTGATCCCAGTCAGAGACCCATCTACACATCAGTGTTTTGGACTTGAGGGTGGTCCTCCTGGTGTTTCAGGCTTTCAGTGACTGCCGCCCCAAAGGTATGATCTTGATACAAACTGAATGTAGCAGTGGTCTAATACATTAACATATGAGGGGGAACCCAATCTTACTTCCTGTTTCGAGAGTCCATGAAGGTGTGGTAATGGGTAGTGTCCTTACAGTGCTTTCTGCTAGCAATACAGATCCCAGAGAAATCCAGCATTCTAGCAGTTAAACTAAGTAAGAGTATTCTGATGCATCACAAGTGGTCCGTCAACCTGTCAGTAGCTGCACAAATTTTCAGATGCAGGAGCCAGCCTTGCTGCAACCTGTGTGCAACCCCTTACAATACAAAATGCAGCAGCATCTTTGATGTGATCCCTCCCGAGAGACCGTCACTGTGGGATGCTCTTCTCCTTGACTGGGCCTAGTGTCTGCTGTATGCTTACCCTCCAACGCCATTGATAAAGTTTTTACAAAAAGGAGCTCATTGCTGTCGCAGTGATTCCCATAGCCTCCTCCTAACCCAGACAAGTCTAGTTCCCCTTTCTGTGGCCTCATCTAGTGCATCCTCAGTGGGTTCTGGATCCTATTCAAGATCTGATTTCCCAGCCTTCAGGGCAGCCTCACCCAAACCAAATCTGAAATCCCTCAGGTTGACCTCTTGGTTCCTCCACATCAAGTGATTGCCAAAGATCCCAACCTATCTGACAGAGTTGTGCATATCTTTTAATCTCAAAAGCTCCCCCTACCAGGAATGTTTGACAGTAAGTGGAAGAGGTTCATTATTTGGGGACACACCAGAGGGTTTAGATCCTTTTTTGCTCTATTAAATGTTTTGTGTTTATTAGCTGGTCTTTTCCAGTCTAGAGCTAGTTATTGTTTCAGCTGCTAGTCATTTCTAATTTCTATGTGGACCTTGACCATTTGCCAGTTGCTTTTTTTTTAAAGTTATCCATAGCCATTTTGAAGGATACCTTCCTTCCTTAGACTTCTGTTGAGGGACCCAGTATGTTCTTGGGAACCACCCTTCTTTTCACAAGTTTTAACCATGGCCCCCTTTGAGTCTGCTAATTCTGTGGACTTAAAATTTTTATCTTGAAAGATTTTTTTCTTGATGACAGTAACTTCTACTAGATAGGTCTCTGAGCTTCAGGTGTTGTCCTGTAATCCTCCTTACCTTATCTTTCACAAAAAAACAGGGTATCTTTGTGGACTAATCTTCCTTTCTACCTAACATGGCCTCTGATTCAAATTTGAATCCGTTATTTTCAGTTGTCACTATTATTTCCCAGTTTCAGTAATGGCTAATACATGCTTAATTGCTTGGACATTCATCATCATTTTTAAAACACCTTTATTAAATTATCACTTAAGATAGAGGCAAACATGCATTAACAGAAAAGAAAAATACATTTTAACATATTTCTATTTAAATACAATATACATCTGTGATGGCCCATCACTGGACCAGTAATCAAGGAGCTTTAATCCTCACCACTGGCAACAGTGGGGGATGTACACTGGGAGGGTGACAAGGTACACTCACAGTATTACCATATGCAGCTCTCTGAATCAAGTGCAGTTTCCCTTAATAGCACAGATAGACCGCAGTCAGTCCGGGGCTGGTTTCTCCCTCTTTCTCCAGATCCATAATAAGACTCACTACTGGCACAGCTATAGAGTTGAGATCTTAGCTGAGCAGCCAAGCCAAGATCTCCAGTACCCTCTCTGTTCAACCGGTGCTTCATGTCCCTGCCCAAATAGCTGATGCACACACTCCTTGAGATTTGATTTACACACACACACACACACACACACACACACACACACACACACACACACACACTCCTGGGAAAGGCTGGCACAGTTTTACTAGCTATGCCCCCTTCTACCCAGACTATAAGGTAGTTCCAGCTGCCATCAGAACATCTTATCAGCTACTTTAACGTCCTTAAATGGTGTCCAATCCTACTGTATAATGTTACTATTAATCCATATGGTAGTCTGACCAAGAGCAAGGCTATTTAGGAGTGGTCTGTACATTGTCACCATATAGATATGCAAGTACTCTAAGAGCTTAAATATCTCTAAACAGACCAGCCATAATTAAAATGTTTAAATATATTTAATAATAATGAGTAATAAAAGAGCAAGACAATATTCAGTAAGTAATCAGTTAAGTCAGAGTTCAAAATCACAGGAGGTTTTTAAAACAACATTGCAGGACAGTCTCAAATAAATAAAACATCTAAAGTAATACTTTACTATATTCCTATCTGAATCTAAAAGAGTTACTGTGCCCTAAAAACTTACTCGCAGAACAACAAGCAGGCAGAAGTGGTGATGAGTGGATGTTTTCACGTCAAAAGACAGATACAAAATGCCCAGTCTGTCTCTCAGAGAGTTCTTAAAGTAATATCAAATATTACTGCTGGGTTAGCTTGGATGATGTCGCCTGAGTTTAGTTCTCAAGCTAATCCCCCATTGTCAGGACTAACAGAATTTAGCATCTCACTGTGAAAAATACATCTCTGAGATCTTTGCTGATCCTGGAAGTCATAAAACATGTCTACATCTCAAACCTAGTAATTACTTCTCTTGCAAGACAATACAAAAAACTTCCAGCTCTAGACATTGTGTCTGCTACTGCACTGAAACTGAGAGATAACATCTTTTGTTTATGGCCCAGCAATTTTAAAAAAAATTTAATTTCAGCTGTTTTTCTCTGAATTTTTCAAGTTAACCTCCTGTGTTCCAGTTTCCATGTGCATCTAAACATCCACAATAGTGCAGGTACATTTCTGTTCTGTTCCGTTCCAATAGGGCATGCTGTGGTTACATTTTGGCTTAGTACTTTACACACACTTCTGTATAAATCATTTCTTCGTCTTCTTCTTTCGGCTTTTCCCGGTTAGGGGTCGCCACAGTGGATCACCTGTCCGCTCATGATTGGCAGTGGAGTTTTATAGTGTTGAGTTGCCAGCCCGGCGCCCAACCTTCCACAGAAGGCACACACATGCACGCACTCACACCTGGGGCCAATTTATAGTGTCCAATCCACCTACAGCATGTCTTTGGGATGTGGGAGGAAACCGGAGCACCCAGAGGAAACCCACGCAACCACAGGAAGGACATGCAGACTCCGCACAGAAGGCACCCCAGCTGAGAATTGAACCAGAGAACCTGTTGCTGTGAGGCGGCAACGCTAACCGCTGCACCACCGTGTCTGCCCTTCTGTATAAATCATATCAATATTCACAAATTACATCGAATTATTTACACAATTTCCAATAGCTGGGGTGGCAGCATGACATATGTGACGAAGATCTTAGAATTTCATGTGTAGTAGTAGTATAACATGCTTATTTGTCCTTTTTTATGGCTGGAACCCATTTCACTTTAAAAGGTGGTTCCAAATTTGTCCCTTAATCAGTCTTTGTATTTCCCATTTCTTTTTGGAAGCAAAACCTGTAGGACAGATGGAACAATTCACTTCCTTTCGGTGCATTATCTGTTCAGGAGTTCCCTAACCCAGTTTTTCTGGGTTAGTTGGATAGATCTGTGGTTCACCTCCCTTGCTTCTGAAAGGGAAGCACTCACAGTTGCGAAGCAGATTTTTTAGTGGATTTTCTGTTACATTTCTGTTTGCAGTGTGGTGGTCCTTTTTAACAAGTTTTTTGTCTCGGCAATTACTTTGAGAACCAGTCCTATTTTTACTAGATTATAAACTGTACGAGTCAGACTTAAGACCTGTGTTCTGTGATCCTCCAGCTCCTTTCTCCCGCTGGTTTACTGTTTGGGATTTAACCCAACCATGGATCCCATCATTGATGGAGAAGACCTTGATATATCATTAATGTTTGATCCACTGTTATCCTATTCATTAATAACCCCTCCAGCCCACCTTGGCTTTTGAGGTTCAGTGTGAATCAAACGTGTATGTAGTAGTATACTGTTTGTAAGCAATGGGGATGATGGATTGTCATTGTTTTTTGATTTGGAGAAAGGTAGTCTACAGTGCAGTGTGACATATATGGGGATGTAAGAACTGGAATAAATGTATCATTTAATTACCCTGTGCTGTACTGGACAAATGACAAATATCTCACTTTTTCCTTTATATGCAAAATCTTCTAGTACCTTTTAGAATAAGTCTGTATATACTTTTGGACTGATAAAGGTGGTTTATGTAGTAGCAGTAGATGCAATTTAACAATATCCGAACAAGTCTTGTACATGTTATTTCTTTTTTTCTGTAAAGGCAGAATTAAAGACAAACTGCAATGTTTTATGTAGTTTCTGGACTTTTACTGACTTCTGAATATCTGTACTAAATCTTCTGTCTTGAGTATCACAGCTCAACTGCTGTACTCAGTCTTTTCAAACTGAACGTCTGACTAGAAAGTATCTTTCATAATATTAAAACCTAATAAGTTTCCTACAAGTTCTATATACCTTTTAAAACTTGGTTCCTAAGCCTTGTAGCATCTAAACAAGATATGCTTGTCGCAAATGTTCTGCACATTCTGTTAGCACCTTTCATCCTTATCAGTGCTGTGGCTTGAGGGTTATTTCACTGAACATATTTGTATCCTTCATTGAAACACTCCTTTGAATTGAAACTGCACTTACTGAAACTGAATGTAAAATGAAAGTATAAAATAAAGATGTAGGCCTGCTTCAGTATGTCTACAATTCTAGGCTTATGCAAAGAGACTATTGTATTTCTGTAGGATTTGCGTTGGCAAAACTTTAACCGTTTTTTTTTTTGTTTTTTTTTTTTTTTTACACAAATCCCCCTGAAATCCCAGAACTGGGATTTGTTTCTGAAATTACTTTATGAATATATTAATATAGTCTGCAAAAGATACCATCATGATCACTGCAGTTATTGGTAAATAAACTTGCAATTTTAATTTTGACAAGTGTCATTTGAGCATTCATGACCTGTTAATTATATGAAAATCTTCTGGATTGAAGTATCTTACCTTTATGATTTAATTCAGTTGGGCAATTTAATATGCCTTATAACTGGTCTTACATATTCTGTATAACAAGATCCATACTAATTCAGTGATATATCTGTAATGTATGTATCTTGAAGTGTAATTACAATATACTGCGTTAATGTGTTTCTGAAATCTTTTGCTGTATTTATTAGATTTACTAAAGCCCATGTTTTCTGCATTCCAGATCTGTACCTTTCATTACTTTCAGTGTCTTTTTAACTTTCTAATATGCAATAATCATTATGTAATGTGCACTGTATTCTGTAACAAATGAAACTGGACTGGTTATTCCTCGAGTATACTGAATAGCTATTACCAACAATTCTTTAGGTCAATATTTAACTTATCTTAATAAGACTATTACAAAAAATTCTGTCACTTTACCCATAAACCTCATGACTGAATAATGTGAGCTATGATGCAATTCTGCACAGTCTCTTCCGATTTCTATGTATATACTATCGTATGCATGTTGTAGAAACTGTCTAGTAATGGTGTTAGAAATGGATTATGTTAAGTATGAATCTTATGTTCTGAAATGTAATTGAAACTGACATTTAAAGTAATACCCATGTATACTGAACATCTGAAATAACTGTATAAATATTATATTCTGGAAACTAACTTAATGAACACTAAAGTCATACCTTTTCGCAGTAGCATCCGAACACAGATAAAAACATAAACAAAAATCTGGCATACTGTACACAGTTGTCTGAAAACATAACTTGAAATTAAATTCAGTGTGAACTACTTAATGTTCTGATGTCACTGCTTTGCATGAATACACTTGATCTGTAATATACTTGCTTTAACTCTAAACTAATCTGCACAGATGCACATCTTGCATCTGTATTATATACATGTCCTAACTGAAAAGCATTCTTTTTTTTAGATAACTGAAGGAAATTTACATCAGTTCAATTAGCTTAATGTATATGTTTTGAATAATCTATGCAGTTAAGTATATTATATTTAAAGAAACATGAAAAAAAAATGTACACACATTTATGGTCTTCTGCCTTGTTTGTCAGTAATCTAATTTTCTTAAAATTTGACGTGTGCACCACAGTTCTTGACAAGTTTCAGTCTTACTCTGCATTGCACCAGTCACTGCTGAGGTACTGGAAAAGCTGCCTAATGTCCTTAAGTGTCAATATTCGTTCTCTATTGCAACTGACATGACTTCCATACATATCCTCATACCTCTGCGGGCAGAATATCTTGAAATTTTAATAAACTTGAAAATGAAATTGCATTGAAAAACATTTCTGTAGTTAGATGTCCTTCCATTATAATGACTGTAAAGTACAAAAAAGCAGCATCAGGCTTTTAAAATAACATTTGCAGCTTTAACAATTACAAACCGATTGCATTGCTGGTTGCCCTGATTTTGTGCTTGTTTTCCTGCCTGAAATGAACGTATGTTTGATTTCAACAATTGGCTAAGTTTCTGGTGTCATTCTAAGGGCCTGGGATGACATGATTGACAGACCTTGATGCTTTGCCAGAGATGGCCTGCATCTGTCACCCCTTGGCTTCCGGATACTGGCCAAGGCTCTTGCCACCCCTATAGTGCCTTTTTTAGGCGGCATTCCAAAGACCAAATTACCACCGTAACAGCTACAAACAAATGCAATCTGAGGGTCATGCTGCTCAACGCTAGAAGTCTAAATCTCAAAATGCACTCCCTTGAAGCACTCTTTAAAATGGAAAACATCGACATTTATGCTGTAACAGAGACCTGGTTCAAGGCAGCAGAGAGCACCCCTGCACTACCGTTCCACGAGTAACTCGTTCCACACCTTTCAGCCCCAGAATTTGGATTGAAGCTCCAAAGGCGGTGGTGTTGCCATATTCATAAAGGATGTGCACACCTCCAGACTGGTAGCCCAACATAACACATCAGAGATACTTCAGGTGCAGCTAACATTGGGTAAGACAGCAGTTCAGGTCGTAGCCTGTTATAGGTTCCCAACCATGTCCCAAGACACTCACTCCACGTTCCTAAGCACCCTGGAGAATATTAGGGTCCAACCTAACACTCTCATACTGGGCAACTCCAACTACCCCTCCATTAACTGGGAAAACTACTCGTGTACCAATACACTTGCCCAAAGTTTCCTGGAATTCATTAATTCCAGTGCCCTGGACCAGCTCGTTCTTACCCCCACTAGAGGTAGCAAGATCCTTGACCTGATCATTACTAACATGGGTGACCGTTGCTCTACACCAATAGTCAACTCCTGCCTGGTTAGATCTGACCACAAACTAATCACCTTGGAAATCCACAACCCTCCCACCACCATCCCACCCCCCCCACAAAGGCAACTACCATGAAAAACTTCTCCAAAGCTAACTTTGGGCTCCTAAGGACAGAGGTGGTTAATTTCACAGCACCCATGCAAATGGGAATAGTTGCATGACTGCCGAAGCATACACCAATGCACTGTACGAACACATACACAAAAGCATGGGTCTCACTATACCCAATAAAACCAAGACGGTCTCCTCCAAAAAAAAAAAAGGAAGCCAATATGGTGGTCCCCTGCCATAAACAAACTCTACAACAGGAGGAGGAAACTGATGCGGAATAAGGTGAAGTCCCAAGACCGGAAAAACTCCCTTATCAGCCTCAACAAAAAGTTAAGATCCCTCATCAAATCCTCTAAAACTAGCTATGAAAACAGAATTGCAGCAGATAGTAAAGACAATCACAAGACCTTCTATAGTTATGTAAAGAATCTCCACAGCAATACCCAGATTTGCTTTGAGCTACTGCACAATGGTGCCTCCTATACCGAGCCAACAGATATTGCCAATGTACTGGCCAGCAGATTCAGTGCCAACTTTACCCCTTTCTCTCCGCCCAAAGGACCAATCACAATACCAGTAGATTGCCAGGCACCCAGTATTAATTGCTGCACAGGTTAAAATAGCACTGTCCAAGGCCAATAATACAGCTTCTATGGGACCTGACAATATCCCTGGCTGTGTTCTACATGAACTACAGAGTGAACTGGCACCTCACCTGTGTGCCCTGTTCAATCACAGCCTCACCTCAGACTTTGTCCCTACCAAATGCGCACTACTATACTCATCCCTCTCCCCAAAGGAGGAGCTACTACAGATCCTGGGAACTATCGCTCCATTAGCCTGACAAGTCTGATATGCAAAGCTATGGAACGCATCATCTTGGACCTAATAAACAAGGATATAGGGAATCTCCAAGCTCTGGTCCCACACAGTTTGGTTTTGTGAAGGGTAGATCATGCCTGCTCAACTTGGTCGACTTCTTTGAGTCAGTCACCAGAGCTGTGGATGAAGGCAAGGTGGTTCATACAGCCTACCGTGATCTGGCCAAGGCCTTCGATACCATTCCCCACTCAGGAATTCTAGTAAAACTCACTAAGCTAGGCATTAACCCCTGTATGACTAGGTGGGTTGCAAACTAGCTCACAGATAGAACCCAGAGTGTGAAAGTAGCTGACTCCAAGTCAGACTGCCAACAAGTCATGAGTGTAGTCCCACAGGGATCAGTCCTGGGTCCTCTCCTGTTTGGTATCTACTTCTCAGAAGTCCAGGCCAACACGAAGGGACTCAGGTTGACAAAGTTCTCAGACAATTGCAAGTTGGGAGCCATTATTAACTCCCCAAGTGATGATGACATCCTACAGAAAGGCCTCAGTGAGACCAACCACTGGTGTCAGAACCATGGCCTTAAGCTCAATGCCAAAAAATGTCGTCATCCCCTTTGGGAAAAAAACACTTCCCATGAATTACCACATCGATGGTAGTCCACTGACACAGAAGGCATTATAAGAGATCTGGGAACAGAGGTTGACAGCAAACTCTCTTTTGACCACCACACTGCCCCTGTGGTCAGAAAGTCTTTCTACGTGGCACATCTCATTACTAAAGGTTTGCATCCATGAAGAAAGAGGTCATTGTCTTCCTCTACTCTTCCCTCATTAGGTCAGTCATAGAGTATAATGCTCCATTTGGCATGTACCTCACTAGACACCTGCAACAACTGGAGAGGCCGCAAAAGTACCTCACAAAGAGGATCCTAGGCCTTAAACACTTGTCCTATATGGACAGACTAAAAAAAAACTCCAACTGTTCTCTGTCTCATATCGCCTACTTAGAGGCAATCTCTGCTTGACTTACAAAGCCATGTCTGACCCAGCTCTGTTAGAAATGCTGCATCTAAAGAAATTCCAATCCCTCTGCACCACAATTCCAGTCCTGCACCACATGCTCCAGAGACCTCAACCTCATTACCACAATCAACAGAATGTGCTGGAGGGACAGGTTCATAACCCTGAGAGTGCCCATGCTATGGAGTAGACTTCCCATACATGTCAAACAGAGTACCTCACCGGCCCTCTTCAAGGGAAATCTTGATGAGTGGATGGGAAATAGAAAATTCACCCCGGGGATCACTCCAGTGGCTCTACTCGACAGAGGCATTGGAAACCAAGATCAGGTGGCAAGATGCCAGGGTAATCTTATGGGCTCGGCTTGTAAAGGCTCCAGGGCCATTAACCTTGTACACAGCTATGAACCTATGTTACCAATAAAGAAATTACTTTAGGACTGTAGCCAAACTGATAATGTACTTTAGTGAAATAGAAAAGCTGTACCTTCGTTACTGAATGAAACAGAAACCCCATTGGCATTTTTCTCCGTCATAAACTCCAGTGAAACTGAAGTAATAATATGACACTGTATTAATTTTTCAGCATTTCTTGCATTTGTGCACTTTTATTAAATTAATCAACTGTTGATTTTTTTTTACTTTTACTGTGTGACCCTCAGACTGTAATTTATACAAAATAATTTCTTTACTGTGCAGTTCTCTAACTACTGCGTACATGTTTGTGTTCTTTCAGTTGATGTCATTTAACCATTTCAGTACTTCTGCATGCTGCAATGGTTTATTATCACTGTCTACAAATTTTTGTAGCCCAGATCTTCAGTAAACAGTAAGAACGGTTACTGCATAAAAACTGCACGATACTGTTTTATAATATACAGTACTGTCTTTAATTTGGCTCGCTGAACTGTAATCTGATAACTCAAATAAGTAAGTCTGTGCCTCTGGTAACCTGTGACCTCTGTCTGGCAAACAAAGCAATCTCAGACACCGTCTTGATGGGACTCCTGCATATCAAACTCCACTTGAGTAAATCTGCATGCACAACCTCAACTTGGTCTGTGATATTAATAGGATTTGTTGGCATGACAGATCTGTGTCCCAGAGACTCCCCCATGTTCATCGTGTTTCTCTGTTGCAGTCCTAACCAGTGGGTTACCTGGCTCCCGGTAGCCCTCGATCGGCCAGAATACCAAAGGTAAGTAAATATGATGTCGGCTGTCATCTGTTGTAAAGGACGTTCGATACAAAAGAAGGCAGCCGATGTCACTTCCTCAGTCTTCCTTGCCATGGAGCCTGAAGCAGAAGCATTTCTTGCACAACTGCAGGTCGGCAGTTTACCTTTTTTTATTTCCGACTACAAAGTTGAAGTCTACTAAGCTAAATACCCCATTGGGGATCCTCTTTTCTTGCCTTAACGAATATCAGAAAAGGTTAATTGTCTTAGCTGTGGAAAGCAGATTCCCCATAGAGATTTTCATTCACATTGTATTATTTGTCTAGGCCTTGACCACAACGTTCCTAATTGTGATCTCTGTGCCTCCTTTAGTCTGCGTACTATTCATCATCGGGCTAAGCTTTTAGCTAAACATTTTGGAGTTTGGCCTAAGCTTGTCGGTATGGTGTCTGCTGGTCTTCGGATATACCCAAGAAGCGCAAGGATAAGGACCGCGACAGGCTTCAGAAGGTTAAGTCCTTGGATGATGTTCAGATGCTCATCAGTCATGTGGTAGCCAGTGAGGTGCTTTTGCAGCCCCTGCAGTCCACGGATTTTCAACCGCAGGCCTCGGTTAAGACCATTTCAGAGTCTCCCAGGCCTCTGGCCTCCATTTTGCCTTCTGACCTCTCGCCTCCTCAGCTGGATCCGGAGCCGCTAAGCTGACGCCAGTGTCCAAGGCCTTCGTTCTTCATTCAGACAGTAAGCTCTTACTGACGACCTGTACTGTGACTTTGGTGGTTGCCAGGCCTCCCGAGTCCTTTAGGCTTGCAGGTAAATCTTCCAGTCGTAAGCATGTGAAAAAGCAGGCTCCAGTTTCTTCTCGTTCCCCTCAATCCCAGATGGTTAAAATGGCTAATGATGGTTTGACCCTTATTAGAGGTTCACAGCCTCCTCCTAAAAGGAGCAGGGATGTTTCTCCTGAGGCTTTGTCTTTTTCTGACTCTGATTCTTTTAGCATTTCTGCTGATAAAGAGGAAGTGTCTCAGGCTTTTCCTCCTTTTGAGGATTCAGATGCAGAGGAGTCCATCCCTTCTGCTTCTCCCCCACAGGATTTCTTTTTTGGTGATACTTTGAATACTCTCAGGGAGCATTTTAAATGGGAAAGTCAGGGCTATCCCTAGTCTAAGAAAAGGATTAGGGAGTTTTTGGATTTACCTCAGCATAAGCCTTTGGCTATTCCCCCAGTGTTGGAAGTGGTTAATGATGTTTTCCTGGAAAATTCCTTAACTCCAAATTTGGTTCCTCCTGCTCTCAGGAAACCTGACCGGTACTATAGGGTCCCTGATTCTCATCTGTTTCTTTTCAGGAATCCGTTGGCTGATCCTGAGGTTATTTCTCAAGGCCCTAAAAGAGTTAAGGCCACTGTTCCTTCTGACAGCGAATCTAGGAACCTAGCGAGGTGGGGTAAAAAAGTTTATACCTCTAACACTCTTGCTATTAGGTCTACTAATTGTCTTTTTCAAATGCTGAAGTACCATCAGCACACCTTGGAGGCTATTAAGTCTAGGATAGCAAGTGTGCCTCTCTTGGTGGAGAGTAAGGATATGCAGGATTTGCTGAATTCTGCCAGTCTTGTCAATAAACATTCTTTACGTTGTGGTTTTGACATTCTAGAAGCCTCCTGCAGGGCTACAGCTACTGGATCTGTTATCAGAAGGCACGCTTGGCTCAGGGAACAACCCCTTCCAGAGCCTGTCAAGGCTAAGCTGTTAGACGTTCCTTTGCATAAGGACAGTCTTTTTGGCAGCAAAGCAGAGGAAGTGCTCAAGAAGATGGAGGATAAGGCCAAGTATATGCAAACTGTTAAGGATTTTCTGCAAGTTCAACCTCCTCGCTTTAGCAGGAATTACCCTTCTAAGAGTTGGATGTTTCCTGATACCAGCAGACAAAACCGTTCAAGGACTAGAGGTTACAAATCTTCTAGGGGCAGCCGGCTACCCCTCAAAGGTCTAAGAGTTGGCAGGCTTCCACTTCCAAGGTGGGAAGTTCTAAGCCTGCATCTCAATCTAAACACTCTCAATGACTTTATCAAACCTCTGCCTGTTCTTGCCTGCCTGGAGAGTCCTTTTAGGGGGAAGGTTGGCCCTCTTTGCAAATGTCTGGCATCCTATCCTAGATCTCTCCATTCTGAACTCTTTCTTGGTAATTCCAAAGTTCAAAATGCTCACTCTGCTTCAGTTGCTGCCAGTGTTAGAAAAGGATTCCTGGCTGGTAACTTTAGATCTCAAAGAAACCTATCTGCACATCCCTATAAGGGAAAGTTGCAGGCAATACATTTGTTTCAGGGTGGGCAAGCAACATTATCAATTCTCTGTGCTGCCCTTTGGCTTATCTACTTCTCCCAGAGTTTTTACAAAGTGCCTGGCTCCAGTCATTGCTTTTTACAGGCAGAAGAAAATTCAGATTTATCCATACTTGGACAACTGTCTGATTCAAGCAAATTATCAGGAACAGCTGTTAAAGGATCTAGAATTCATAAAGATTCTTCTCTCTTCCCTGGGTTACACTCTCAACGAGGAAAAATCAAAAGTGGTGCCTTCCAAGGAGATAACATTCCTGGGAGCGAGTCTGAGCACAGCCGCCCAGATATATCGCACCTAGGAGAAGCAGACAACTCTTTCAGTTTACTTCAAGGACTTGGCAAGCCTGTCCCAGCTCCCTGCAAGGAGATACCTGAAAGCTCTGGGATACATGGCCTCTTGCATTCTCATGATTCCATATGTAAGACTGCATATGAGGAAATTGCAATGGTACCTCAGGAACATTTAGTGTCAACACACACAGGACCTGAATATAATGATTCTCTGCTTCCATGTCTGCAGACAGAGTTTCTATGGTGGGCAACAGCCTGTCTACAAAACAAAGATATGCGTTTTCGCCCACCTCCTGCCACTCAAGTTCTTACCACAGATGCATTGGACTACACCTGGGTAGCACACCTGGATGGCAGAGGCATACAGGGAAGTTGGAATTGCCCATCAGATGCACCTGCACATAAATCTAAAGGAGTTGATAGCAGTTCAGCAGGCCTTGCTAGCTTTCAAGCATCTTATTTCTCCAGGGACCCTGCTCGTCAGAACAGACAACACCACAGTCATGTGGTACATCAACAAGCAGGGAGGGGCTCATTCTTAGCACCTGTGCAGGCAGAGCATGAATCTTTGGTCCATAGCAGCACCTCTGGGCCTGCATCTCCTAGCTCAATTTCTTCCAGGAAGGCTCAATGTTTTGGCAGACCAGTTGAGCAGACAAATCCTGGATCCTCACGAGTGGCAGTTGAACAGAGCAGTCTTCTACAGCATCATTCAACGTTTGGGAACACCGCAGGTGGATCTTTTCTCCAACCCAGGCAACCATCTCCTACCTCTTTTTTGCACCAGGCAGCATCACAGCAGAACCTGGAAAGTGGTGCTTTGTCCTTCCCTTGGACGCTGCTGTCAGTTTATGCCTTCCCTCCTCTTCCCAGAGTATGAAGATCAGGGACGAACGACCAAAGACTATTCTCATAGCTCCGGACTGGCTCAGACAGCATTGGTATCCACTGTTTCGCAGTCTCTCCCAACTTACTTCTTGACATCTTCCTCTGAAGCCAGATTTTTGGCTCAGGAAGGGGGAAACATTCTACATCCTCATCTTCAGTCTTTATATTTGGCAGCATGGCTCATTGTATGACTCCTCCCTTTTCTTCCCTTTCTCAGCAGGTGGTTGACATGCAGAGGGAGGCCAGGAGGACTAGCACTAGGAAGTCCTACACTGGCAAATAGGAAAGATTCTCTCATTGGATGCACACTAGAGGGGAATCTTCTTCTCAGCCTACCCTTCCTCTGATCTTGGAATACCTGTCTGATTTGCTTCAGGGTGATCTTTCGTTTTCCTCTGTCAAGGTCCATGCTTCAGCCATTTCTTCTCATTGTTCTTTTGAGCAACCCATTTTCTCTCATCCCCTGATGAAAATGTTTTTCAGAGGTGCTTGCAACTTAAAACCTCCCAGAAGGGCACCTACTCCAGCCTGGGACCTTAATTTTGTCTTAGAGAAACTCTCTCTTCCTCCTTTTGAGTCAGCTGCCAATGCAGATTTAAAGTTACTCTCTTGGAAGACTGCCTTCCTCTTGGCTATGACTTCAGCAAGGAGGGTTTCGGAGCTGCTAGCTTTGATGGCTGTGGAGCCATTTTTTATTATGCATGCAGATAGGGTCTCTCTAAGAACCAACCCCTCCTTTATGCCTAAGGTGGTTTCTAGCCTGACTCTTAATCAGTCCATACATCTTCCTAGCTTCTTTTCTAATCCTCAAAATAGAGGTGAAGGGATCCTACATTCTCTTGATGTGCACAGACAGCTCAGGTTTTACCTGGACAGGACTAAAGACCTTCAAAATCAGCACAGTTATTGGTCAGTTTTGCCCCTGGAGCCCAGGGCAAGGCTATTTCTAAGCAAACCATTTCTAAATGGATTGCACATTGTATCTTTTTGGTACTCCTTTCATGGCAAGGTTCTTCCTCAAGGGGTTAGGACCCACTCTACTAGAGCAGCTTCCACTTTTGCAGCCTTTTTAAGGGGTGTCCATACTAAAGACATTTTGGAGGGTGCCACATGGTCTTCTGTTCACACTTTCACAAAGCATTATAATTTGCCTTTGTTTTCTAGAGCCAGGGCAGGGTTTGCCACTGCTGATGTTCTTTTTGTTTCACTGTTGCAGTCATCACATTTGGGTTATCTGCTTGCAGTAGCCCTCAGTCGGCCTGATTATCAAAGTCTTGGGTCCTGCGTTGGTTGCTGTTTCATCTTCCATGACGTCAGGTAGTCAGGGGTATAAAGTATGCAGCCAATGCCATTACATCCATCTTTCTTGCTGTGCAGTGCCCAAAGCAGAAGCAGTTTGCAAGTGCCGGTCGGCCGACTACTGAATTTTTTTGATCTGAAGTAGTTAACTTCATTTGTGCATCAACCTGTGGGTCTTCGGATCCATATCGGATCTGAACCGGCAGTTTCCAGCAGCTAAGATCCGAGCTCCAAGCTCCTCCCCCTTGCCCATAACTCCCTGCCATCCCTTCCTGACCTCAGATGTAGTTTGCCGCGGTTTGAACAGCAGCTTGATCTTGAGCGTTCGAGTTTCCAGGGTTTTTTCTGTGAGAAAAATCCTTTCTTTTTCTTAAAGTGGGTGATTTTTTTGAGTGTGGATCTAGTTTAGTTTTAGTTTAGAGTGTTCCTTCGGGTTTTGCGTTCCCTCCCCCTTGTGTTTTTTTCTAGAGTGTTAGGGTGTGTTGTCTGTGTGGTCTTGGGGGCCTAGTGCTTGTGTTTAGTTAAAATGTCTGAGGCCTCCAAGACATTCTTTTCTAAATGTACCAAGTGTGGCCATAAGCTTTCCCCGGCTGATGGCCACACTCAGTGCGTTTTATGCCTTGGGGTTGAACACCTTTCTTCTGGCTGTACTATTTGTGCAGCGTTCAACCCCAGGGCTGTCAGGGACCGGAGGTCGAAGCTGATCCTGGCGGGACTCCTGCCCCCGGATTCGTCTCCGTCCCTTCTGTGGTCCCTGCCGTGGCTGCGGCAGCATCCACAGACCCTTCCCTTCCCCTGGCCGGGACTCAACCTCCCTCTTCAGGCCAAGAGGATAGGGAAGCTAGGAGGGAGAAGCGCCGCGAGAAACACAAGCGGCGGGCCGAGGCCTCTGCGTCGGCCCCGCCTGCCAAGCAGGTCTCTCCCCCCGGGACGGCCGGGCCTTCTCCTTCTCGGATCCTTTCTCCCTGCTTTTCGCCGGGACCGGAGGAGGAGGAGATCCAATCTCCCTCGAGGTCATCGAGGCGGCACTCCCGTCTTTCCTCTGTGGCCTCTTCCAGGTCAACCAGAAGCCTGACTGATGCAGACTTGGACCGGATGACGAGAAGGTTCCTCCAGGCCCAGCTGCAGATGGGAGTGCTCCTGCCTCCCTCCCCCCTCCGGGGGGGGAGCTAGACCCCCTTTTTTGCCCCAGTAGCTCCTTCCCCGACCCGCTTTCCGGGTTCGGGGTCTTCGGAGCTGAGTAGCGGCGGAGCCGAGGGGGGTGTCTGCGCCGGTAGTCTCGGGTACTTCGGCACCGACAGTACCCTCGAGTCTCTTGGGTCCTTTTTCTATGGATCCTAGCTCTCAGAGCCGAGAGCTGAGTTTCGGGTCTGAGGTGGTTAGTGTGCCTTCGTCTCTGACTAGGTCGGAGCTTACTGGCCCTTCGGATCCGATGGCTTCGGCCCCGATCTGCCCATCGGATCCGAGGGAGAGTCGGCTCTCGGATCCTAGGGGGAGCGCCTCTCCTTCGGCATTCGACATGGTAGAGAGGGTTCTGTCGATGGAATCCAGGCCCCCGGCTTTAGTAACGGCTCCACCCTGCACTCCATCGCAGATGGGTCCGACTTCCATCACCCGGCCCCAGGAACAGCCTGCTCAGACGTAGTTCCCTTGTTGGAACAAGATGTGGCTGGTGAGGCCTCCTCAGACAGCCCCCCTGAGGAGGTCCCTCACAAGTGCAAGAGGAGGCACTTGGACTCCCCCGAGTCCTTGACTGAGGACACAGACTTGGAGGAAGGGGAAGGCTCCCCAAGATCACCCCCCGAAGACGTCTCATTTGGAGACATCATGGAGATGCTCAGGATCGGGGGGGGGGGGGGTGGTCTGCCCCAAAGCCTACCTCGGACAAGTCCGTGTTCCTGGAGGCGTTTGAAGCAGGCCCGTCTACCTCTTGGGTGTCCCCTCCGGCCGACTCCCTGGTAGATCTGATCACTACCAGGGCCTGGAAGGAGCCGGACACTGTGGAGCCCGTCCCTAAAAGGCCTGACAGAATTCTCAGCCCGCCTTCGAACAGGTCTCATTGGAGCAAGGGAACCCCTGTAGATGCCATGTTGGTGGCGGCAGCCACCGAGAGGGAACTGGCCCAAGAGAGTCCCTCAGTCCATCCCCCTGACAAGGAGTCCGGGGCGATGGACTGTTTGGGGAAGCAGATGTTTGTGTCAGCGACCTTCTCCATAAGGTCGCTGAACTACATGGCACATGTCATACGGCTCCAGCAGGATCTTATCGAAGAATACGCTGGGTCGCCCCCAGAGTCCATGTCGGCAGAGGACAAATAGGTGTACTTTACCCGAATGGCCACTCTCTGGTCAATTTCCAATACCTCTATGCGGCTGCTGTCCCATGCTACGGAAGGGGCCGCTAGAGCTAGCGGAGCGGGTGTGGTACTAAGGCGACAGGCTTGGCTCCGCCACTGTGATTTTGCGGAACCCTTCAAGGCGTCATTCGCCAATGCCCCGTTTGATGGTTCTGCCCTTTTTGGCAAGACTGTACGGGATACCTTTCTCCAGAGCGAGAAAGACGGGAAGACGTTGTCTGCCGTCGGAGTCCGCTTCTCTGCTCCCCAGAGGTCCTTCTCAAAAAACCAAAAGGGACAGAAGAAGATGTGGTTCCGAAAGACTCAGCAATCCCGTTTTGCTCCGGACTCCCCGTCCTTCAGAGGCAGAGGAGGACAGGATGGACGCCGCCCAAGAGGCAGAGGGGGCCCAAAGAACTTTGGGTCCAGAGAACCTTTCTCTGATCGGCCCACGCAGCAACCCTGAGGGGTTACCCGACTGCTCCACTCTGGAGGCAGTCGGGGGGCATTTCTCGAAGCACCTAGCAGCTTAGGAGTCCATCACGACAGACCGCTGGGTGCTTCGGATTATATCCAGAGGCTATGAGGTTCCGTTTCTCCATCCCCCTCTCAGACCCAGATTTCTCCCCGATGTCCCACCCGATCAGAAGGAGGCCGCAGCTACAGAAATTCGGCAGCTGCTAGAAAAAGGAGCGATCCAGCACATCCCCCAGACCAGTACGGATCGGGCTTTTACTCCAGGTTCTTCTTGGTGCCAAAAAAGATGGGGGACTTGAGGCCTATCCTCGACTTGTCCTTACTGAACCTGGCAATAGCCAAAGAAAAGTTTCGGATGGTCACTCTTCAATCCATTCTCCCCCTCTTGCAGGAGAATGACTGGATGTGCTCCATAGACCTCAAGGATGCGTACTACCACATCTTAATGGACAGATGATCCAGGAGGTTCCTCCGCTTCCGGCTAGGAGCCAGTCACTATCAGTTCAGGTTCATCCCCTTTGGTCTCACCACAGCCCCCAGGGTGTTCACCAAGGTGTTAGCGGTAGTAGCGGCCCACCTGAGACTCCAGGGAATTCAGGACAACTGGCTCCTCACCGCCCCCACACGGTATCTACTCTGCATAGCCAGGAATTTCTTTATTTTGCGTAGCTCCCCAGCTGGGGATCACAATTCACGCTGGGAAGTCCTCCCTGCTCCCGACTCAGGTCATAGATTTTATCGGAGCCAGGGTAGACACAAACCAGCTCTTAGTTTTCTTAACTCCGGACCGGTTGCGATCCCTAAAATTACATGTGCAGGCTATTCTTCATTGTCCGAACCCTCCTGCGGAACTGGTCCTGAGGGCCTTAGGCTCGATGGCGGCTACCATCAGTCTCCTCCCCATGGCATGCCTGAATATGAGAATTCTGCAATGGACTCTCCAAGTCCAATGGTCCTTCCTACGCTTTCCCCTAAGCCATCCTGTCCCTCTCAGCAGGGTTTGCAGGAGTGCCCTCTTGTGGTGGCTCCAGTCTCCAGACCTCCAAAAGGGGCGCCCCTTCTCTATGTCCCCTCCCCTAGCCACGGTGACCACGAACGCCTCTCGCCTCGGGTGGGGGGGGCATTGTGGCGGCAGGACCGTCCAAGGCACGTGGAACCAAACGGAGACCTCACTGCATATCAATGTCCTGGAGATGAGGGCTGTGCTGTTTGCGTTGCAAGCACTTCAGAGCCTTCTTCCCGTCGGGACGATTGCGATCCAGACGGACAACATGTCCGTCGTTTTGGTACATCAACAAACAGGGGGGAACCAGGTCCTATCCACTTTGTCGAGAGGCCATGAGAGTTTGGGAATGGGCAATTTCCACCAGCCGCTTTCTCATAGCGACGCACATTCCGGGTCGGTCCAACATCCTAGTGGACACAGACTGAGTCGCACCATACTTTCCCCGTACAAGTGGTCTCTGAATCCCAAAGTAGCGAAGCAGATTTTCTCCAAATGGGGTCAACCTTGTTGCAATCTTTTTGTCTCTCCTTCAAACACAAAGTGCGACGCCTACTTCGCTCTACTTCCTCCTCCCAGGGAATCCCCAAGAGATGCTCTGGTGCATGCTTGGCCTCCCGGTCTTCTTTATGCTTATCCGCACCTTCCCCTGATGCTCAAATTTCTGCAGAAAGCCAGACGGTTGGGGTGCACGATAATCCTCATTGCCCCATTCCGGCCTCGTCAGGCATGGTTCCCTTATCTGTGGTCTCATCTAGTGAATCCTCCCTGGATTCTAGATCCCCTTCCGGATCTCGCCCCCTGGGCCTACCAACCCTGAACCTGGACAACCTCAAACTCGCAGCTTGGTTGATCCAGTTCCACTGTTAGTTCGGACTCCCGGTATCTCTTCCCAGGTCAAAGCGATCCTAGTGGCTGCCCATAAGCCGTCCACTAGGAAGGTTTATCGTAGCAAATGGAAACAGTTTTCTATTTGGGCTGAACATCAGAACCTGGATCCTTTTACAGCTCCATTACCAGCTGTGATGGATTTTCTGTCTGGGCTGTTTGATAAAGGTGCTAGCTCTTCCACAGTTAAGGTACAGTTGGCGGCTATCGCTCATTACCACATTGGATGTGATCTTGGCCCTCTAGCTTCATCCAGATTATGTAAGGCCTTCTTAAAAGGCACCTTCCTACTAAGACCTCTGGTGAAAGATGTGATCCCTCCTTGGGACTTATCGCTGGTGCTCCAGGCCTTAACAGCTTCCCCCTTTGAGCCTGCTGCCTCGGTAGATCTTAAGTTCTTATCCTGGAAAACAGCCTTCCTTGTCGCTATCACGTCGGCAAAAAGAGTTTTGGAGCTTCAAGCCCTTAGTGCCAAACCTCCATACTTGATTTTCCATAAGGATAGGGTTTTCCTCAGGACCAATCCCTCTTTTCTCCCCAAAATTGCTTCCGAAGCTAATATTAATCAGTCTATTAATTTGCTGGTCTTCTTTCCCAACTACCAAAATAAGGGCGAATACAAATTACACTCTTTGGATGTACACAGACTGTTGAGATTTTATCTGCACATGACAGCAGGTCTTAGACGTTCTGATCAGTTTTTTGTGTCCTTTGCTAAATCCAGTTTGGGGAAAGCTATTTCTAAAGTCACACTGTCCAGGTGGGTTTCTCAGTGTATTCTTTTGGCTTATGAGAGTTCTGGCAGGCCTGCTCCTCAGGTGCCCATTCAACTCGGTCTGTTTCTACCTCTGCTGTTTTTCGGGCTACAGTTTTGTTAGATGACATTTGCTCGGCTGCCACGTGGGCCTCATCTCACACTTTTATAAACCAGCGCTCCAGAACATCCTTCCTTGAGGGCCTCCCAAGGTTCAGGTAGCTGGGGACTCTGTCCCATAGGTTGATGCACAAATGAAGTTAACTACTTCAGATTAAGAAGTTATGTACTCACCATAACGTTCCATCTAAGTAGGTAAACTTCATTTGTCAGCAACCGTCCCTCCCTCCATCCCCCTGTCCCTTTTGGATGTTTTTTGATATTCCTGCTTCACGGTAGTTTGTACCCGGTTACCTAGACAGGTTGTGATGTCAAGCCTTGTTTTAGGCAAACTCGATCTGAGGTCAGGAAGGGATGGCAGGAAGTTATGGATAAGGGGGAGGAGCTTGGAGCTCAGATCTTAGCTGCTGGAAACTGCCGGTTCGGATCCGATATGGATCCAAAGACCCATAGGTTGCTGACAAATTAAGTTTACCTACTCAGATGGAACGTTATGGTGAGTACATAACTTCTTATTTTTGAGTTTCAGAACCAAAGTCTTCAATTAAAGCCATTGGGGAAACTTTTTCTTGCTTTAAACCGTTGTCAGTAAAAGTCAGTAATTGTATTTCTTGTGGAAAGCAAATACCTCAAAGATTTTCATTCGTACTGTATTCCTTGCCTAGGCCCTGACCACGACGTACCTCGCTGTCAGTTTTGTGCCTTATTTAAACCACAAACTATTCGTCGTCGGTACATTTTCACTTCTAAATATTTTGGTACTCAGTTCATTTATCCAAATATGTCTTCGATAAGCCACCCGACTACCAACATTCTGAAAAAACACCAAGATAAAGACAAAGATAGGCCGCCCAGGTCCAAAGCTGCCAACGACACTTCTCCTAAGCTAGTCACCAGTTCGCCGGTACTCAGGCGCTTTCGCAGCCCCTGATACCCGCTACTTCAGATTCGCAGGCCTCTACTGAGACCCATTCAGAGTTCGGTATGCTGCGAGATGCTTCAACCATGGAACCTGCGAATGTGTCTACCTTGGATGGGTCCGGAGCCGCTGTGCAAGCCCTGGCTTCTGAGGGTGTATTCAGGCCTACTGACTTGCATATTAAACCGATGCCATCTTCTTCTTCTAGGCCTAAAACTCGAGCCATGCCTAGAAAACTGATGCCCAGACCACGTGGTCAGGCCTCTATGCCTAAAAAACAAATAAGAATAGCTGAAGACCTTATTAATTTAATCAGAGGAAGCCAACCTTCCCCCTCTAAGAGACCTAGGACTGAATTTGCTTATGATACTTCTGACCAGGATTCTGAAATTTCTGTCTCCTCTGATGACCAGGATTTACCCTTATCTACCTATGAGGATTCTGATGCAGAGGATTCTATTCCGTCTGCTTCTCCCCCAGAGGATTTTTCTTTTGGTGAAACCTTGCATACTCTTAGGGAGCATTTTCACTGGGAAAGTCAGGATTACTCTGATTCTAAAAAGAGGCTTAGAGATTTCTTACTTCTGCCCCAACACAGGCCTTTAGCTATCCCTCCTGTGCTGGACATTGTTGACGATGCCTTTTCAGAATCTAGCATGGCCCCTAACTCTCTACCTCCTGCTCCCAGAAAACCTGATAGATATTACAGGGTTCCTGATTCTCACAAGTTCCTTTTTAAAAATCCTACTGTGGATCCTGAGACCATTTCACAGGGACCCAAGGGCATAAAGGCTACTACTGCCAAAAATCCTACCCCCTCTGATAGAGATTCCAGGGCCCTGGATAGATGGGGTAAGAAGATATACACCTCTGCAACCTTGGCCATCAGGGTCTTAAATTACCAGTTTCATATGATAAATTATCAGCAGCATATTATTGGATTGCTTAAGCAGAAAATGATGTTGATTCCTGATTGTGCTGAAAATAAGGATTTACAGGATTTAATGCATTCTGCTGAACAGGTTGGAAAACATACTTTGCAATGTGGTTTTGATTCACTAGAGGCATCTTGCAGGGCTGCTGTCACTGGGTCTGTACTTAGAAGGCATGCTTGGCTTAACTCAGTAACCCTGAGTACCGTCACTGGGCGCATTAAAGGTTACATCCGAACGCTCCCTGAGGCGATAGTTTTCCGTGTGCATTATACCCGAGTGCCGTCTGCTAGAGAGACTGTTTACAAGCAGAGTTTAACTCCATTGCTGAAAACTAAGTTGAAAAGATACCTAAACTTTAAGTACCTTCTCAACTTTATTTTCACAGTGGAGTTAATGATAGTTTACATTGGATTTTTTAGAGAAAATCAGCTTTTCTGTGGCTGTAATCTCTCACAGCTAGCCGATTTTGGCATCATTGCATTTTAAAGGGACATTGTTGCATTTTGTAAAACAACTCGTATCTCAAACACTCACACCCACTTAGTAAAAGATCTCCCTTGTTCGTGACATCAGTAATGAAATTCCAACACTACTTTAATTCCGGTTCAGCTTCCCATTGGGATAAGATCTCACAGCTTCAGTTCTCAGCTTCCCACTGTGCTCCGTTCTTCATTCTGTGACTTTTCACAAGGTAAACTTTATTTTAGGGAATCTTCTGTAAAGTACCAAAAGTTCCAGACCATGCTTGTTTTACTTTATACACGCTGTTTGGACAAGGTCCACACTACTAGATCAACAACTTATTTATAATTGCTCAGTCAGTGCGTGCTCACTGTGCACTTTTCCGGACTGATGCAGTAAATGACAAGTATTTTCTGTACTAAAGCAAGCAGGAGCAAATGTTTAATGTTTAAATGTTTCGGCAAATTCTTTTCTGTTAACTCGTTCTCCCTTAAGTGACATTATGAAGTTTATCCTGTGAGAAACAAACTTTGGGATTATTTTAGTTGTATGCGATCAGCAATATTCGTTCTGAACGTCTCAAAATGTGCTAGATACACATGAAGTTCTATGTCAGATTCTTGTTTCAGTGTGTGCCAAAGTTAATCAAGTGCTTCATCCTGCTCTAATGTTTAAGTGCGAGCACTTTAATGCTATAGTTTAGCTTTCCCACATTTTTAATTAGGGCTGGTTTTGGGAGAGACAGAATATATCCTTTAATTTATAAACACAAACGTAAAAGATAATTACTGCACCCGGTAAAAATAGGAGCACCAGTAGTATAAATGCCAGTATAGATGAATGTATAAAGATAATAAACTACTGGTAAAGGCTCCAAACAAAGAAAAGTACGATATCTTGCACTGTAAAAGGTAGAATACCAAACAGTCCAAAAAATGTAGTCCATGTCTGTTCAGACCATGCACGTTGCTACAGTCCCAAAAATAAAGAGGCAATAATGTGTAAAATCAGGTTTAATGGATCCAAAGTCGGTTAGCGCTTTCGCATACAGCTTTATCAAACCAATAAACGACCTTATGAAACACCAACAATATATACACTCACATTCATTGATAGTACAAGCTAATTAAACAATCAATCAATTAACAATTTAAAACATTTAAAAGCATACACTCACTATTACAATCTAAGCTAAACCCTTAAGACATTACATTCATACAAAAAGCTATTTCCCAGAAGGTTATTCTTCCACCAAGGCCAGCAGACCCAACAAGTTCATAAATGATGAACTTTAAACATAATTTTTAAAAATATATAAAAAATGCAAAATGTATATAATAATATATGTATGTATATAAAACAGGGGGGTAATGTATAACATATACAAAGTGAGGATGTGAAAGGTAAATCTATACAAAAATACATAAAAATGTGGTGAGAAAAACTGAATAGATGATAAAAAATACATACATGAATTAATAAACAAAAAGAATACATCAAACACATAATATATACTTGTCATTTCAACCTGTATTTTCTCTTTTGTAACACTGGTTTCAACGGAACTCTGTCATTTAAACCAGGATAGATGTGCGCCCTAGTTTTTATAATCCACTGAGCCTCTACTGACTCAGTTAGATTCCTGATGTCACCTCCTCTAGGGTTAGGTTCTATTACTTGTAGAACTGAAAAAGTAAAACAATGATTGACATCTGTACTCAAAACATGTTTAGATAAAGCATTAACTCTAGATTGAATGCGGATCTGATAAAGATGTTCTCGTATACGCTGTTTAAGCATTCTGTCCGTTTTCCCAATATAAAAGGAAGTGCAAAGGGAGCACTTAGCTAAATAGACTAGATGTCTAGTTGCACAATCCGCATTGACTTTAATGCTAAAAATTTCTCCTGTGATAGGATGTATAAAACTAGAATCATTAGAGACAAATCTACAAAAATTACAATTATTACAAGGTAGAGTACCAACATGCTCAGTTGTGGCTTCCCCATTTGTGTGTTCAGAACAACATAGCAGCCTATGTAAATTCTTTTTAGTTATATAAGCAAAACTGGGTTGTTCAACTATGTGTCTAGAAACTGTATTATCTAACCTAAGAATATCCCAATGCTTCTGAACAGAGCATTTAATAGAATGAATATCTTGCGTATAATGTAGTGCATATCTAACTATTTCAGTATTCACATGCTCATACTCAGTAGTTTTAACCCTATATTCATTAATGCCAATATCTGAAAATATAGGAGTAGCTCGTCCATATCGATATGGGATTGTAGCAACGTGCATGGTCTGAACAGACTTGGACTGCATTTTTTGGACTGTTTGGTATTCTACCTTTTACAGTACGAGATATTGTACTTTTCTTTGTTTGGAGCCTTTACCAGTAGTTTATTATCTTTATACATATATCCTTTAATTTGCTAAGTAACGGCCTGACTGGTATTATGTAAACAGGAACAAGAACACGACTTGTGGGACCGAGTACTAACGCAGTCTTCATATAAGGCCACATGCTAAGAACGTTTTGTTTTCTGGCAAAATCGGATAGGTGAATTTCAAATGCTTTTCAGCTTCATGTGTTTGTTTTCAGATATGAATGCCTTACTGTGATGCGACTTGTGAAAGATTACTGACAGCTTTTGGGGAAATGGCCTAATGCAAAGAATATTTCCTTTCTAGGTGATACGTTATGGTGACCTCATAACAACTCACCTTTAGCAATCTAATATCTTTTGTTTTTGCGATTGTATTTGCAAGCATGACACTTAGCTTTCCTAAACCAGCAAGGATACAAAAGGACACCACCTTCATTGCTCTACTTGAACAGTCATTCTTTTTCAACTTGAATGCATCCTTTTGGGCCATCAAGAAAGCAATATTTTCTTCTTCTTAATATTATTGGGTGAAGAAGGAAAATAAGAGGCTGTTTTGCATTGTTTGAGTTGGCACATCATGTACTGCAGAGTTTGACAGCCATGCCGCAAAGTGAAGAATGCTTCTTCCTCATTCAATTGTGTGTATGTGTGTGTGTGTGGGGAGGCACTTTGTGTTTTTTTTCTGTTATTGGTTTTTATTTTTATTTTTAGTCTTCCTAATCAGTTTTTAACACCCCTAGTGCTGATTTGACACACAGAAGTTCAAGTAATGGAACCAGATCAGACAGTGTAAGCAACAGAATATAATGATTCCTATAGCCATTCTGAATAAAATATCTCTATACCTGCATGTATATGCATGTATGTATCTATATCTATTTGTTTGAATATATGTGTGTGTGTGCGTGTCTGCACTTGTGTATGAGTGTGTGCGTCTTTGTATAGAATTAATTTGCTATGTCACTTTTATTGCATCTATTAACCAAAAATGCTTCATAAATTATTAATAATGTCAGCAGCTTCAACATGGCTGTAGTGTTTACTGTTTTGGAGTTCCTGTAGTTCTCTGAAACTCTGTTTCTTTCCTCCGAGATACCATGGTTTATTTGCTGTCCTCAGGGAGAGGCAGCCCATTACTGGGTCTGTTTTCTCCTCACTTTGGTGTGGCACTTTAGGCTTATGGCCCCAGTTCAAGTTGATTAGTCTCTTTCCATAGATCTGCTCTGCCTCTCTTTTGTCATTACTTAGTTGATATGGCTATAGAAGGTTATAATCTAAGAGTAGTTCAGACCTAATGACACTCCAGTAGTGAATTGATTATAGAAATTAGTATTCTGCATTCCTAAATGACATGATATTAGTTTTCAATTTGCATAATATTATTTACTGTGTAGTGCAAAAGAATGCAGAGAGAGCCAATTTTCCATTTTTTATCAGTTTCTCCCTGCTGCTGCAAATGCCTAATCCTTGCACATGGTGCATACTCCCTGATATCTAGTAGCAGTACATTCTAGCATCTTTGCAGACTTCAACTGTATCTGCTCCGATATAGGTAAGCAGGCTTTTGCTGCTTACTGATGCCTCCAAAGCCAACTCATTCACTATCAAGCTGCTTCACGATCCTGCGTTATAGTCAGGGCTTCATGATTCAGTGCCACAGATCCATCCATTTTTTAAAACCTTTTTTTTTTCATTTACTAAGACATGCTACACATTAGCAAATAAAATCTAGAAAACAAGTCATACATCCATATATTGGATCCCATGGACATAACCCCAAAAAACATGGCTATCAATTGGACACAAACAGTAAAACTATCAAAGCAATGGTAAAAGAAGGAATATTGAAACATTGATATGACAAGGAAGGACCTGAATCCTGACTTTACAGAATGTATTGTAGGTAGAAATTCACATGACAAATGATTGCAACAGGTATAAATTCATATATGAATAGAAATAGTCAGAAGTAATTTGGGTAAATTTGAAGAAAGAAAGAAATATTTCGAAGTAAAAAACCTCCAAACTGAACTGAATTCAAGGTGCCAACCAGTCACCAAAGTACTTCTTTGAATTAAATTCTTAGAAGTGCTACAGCTTATAAAAACAGCAAGGAAGTAAAAAGTAATATGTTTGGTTAGCAGACAAGTATGCATACAGACTGTAGAACACTAAGATATATATATATATATATATATATATATATATATATATATATATATATATAGTTTGTTTTTCGGCTTTTCCCGGTAAGGGTTGCCACAGCGGAACTCCAGTCCGCTAATGATTGGCAGTAGATTTTTACGAAATGCCGAGGTGCCAGCTCGATGCTCAACCTTCAACACAGGCATGCCCATTTACGCACGCATGTCTTTCGAATGCTACCCAACCACGGGGAGGACATGCAGACTCCACACAGAAGGCACTCCCAAGCCCAGCCGAGAATCGAACGGGAGAACCTCTTGCTGTGAGGTAACAATGCTACCGCCGTACCACCATATATATATATATATATATATATATATATATATATATATCAAAGCACTTTTTTTATTTATAGCTGTTACTGTATTGTTATAGAACATCATAAAGCAAAGCAGATCCACAACCTGGAAGCTGGCTCTGGAAGCCCAAAATGAAAAGTTGATGAAATGCTGATATTCCTTCTTCCGCAAGGCAGAAAATGAAAGGCTGCAACTTACATAAAACTTTCTTGCTTTAATAACAAACAAAAATCTCCTCAAGCGCTTTCGCTCAGCCTGGTGCTGAGCTTTATCAAGATACAATAAAATCAAGCTGGTTGTTCTTTATATACATAGTCAAAAACTTGACCAATAATTCAATTAGTAAAAGAGAAGGTCTAATTAACCCTTCAAATTACTTGCTGGTACAAAACCTGCTTGCAGGCAAACCCATTACTAAGCATAACTTACTGCAATGTCCAACAAAGTATATGCATAAACTTAATAATCAATTGTTGGTGTACACACAGATTGCCATAAAAATATACAGTGTTAAAAAATGTGCAATATTAAAACTATGCAATGTTAAAACCATATTCAAAAGCCAATACTATACACATACTAGTATGTTAAAAATGTTTAAATGTGCTGTTTATTCAGCAAAATTTTTATTTCTGTATGTAAACCCTGAAGACACTGGAAAACCGAAAATTCATAATTTAGCCTTCCTTAACCTCAAGACGCTGCTGATGCTGCAAGCGTCATTGAGCCCTGGTCGCCTTCCTGCATCTAGTCTTAGCTGCCATAGTAACTCTTTGTATTCTAAAAGAGCTTCCAGAGCCAGCTTCCAGGTTGTGGATCTGCTTTGCTTGATTGGTGCTTTTCACTTGTTCTTGGTTTTCTGTTATAGAACATCATGTTACAGATCTATTTTCAACATATGCATGCTGATATCTGGTTTCAAGGTTTCAAGTCCCATCTTTTCCAGTACTGACAATTTATCCAATACTAGGACAATTTACCCTACCCCCATTTTAGAACCAAACTGCTGACTGTTTCATTTGGTGCATGTACATACCAGTAAATGTTACTGAAGGGGTCATCTTATGTAATATTTCATTCTGGCACTTATGCATAAATCATTTTATTGAACAGGTTGCTTGAGGGAACGCTTCATTTGGTGGTTGCACAAACTAGCAGATGTTATTGAAAGCTTATGAGTAGCGATCTGATCATAATTCATGGGTGAGGTACATGGCT
>NC_056732.1:725957946-725967304 GCF_019279795.1 Protopterus annectens
ATCACCTGTACAGGAGGGATGGCATTCACCCAACTGAGGAGGGCATTGCGTTATTCTTGACTCACCTCCATAATGGCATGAGGAGAGCTATGCAGTATTGGTAACATGCAGCTTGTGAGAAGAATGGAAAACACCCCTGACCTAGGAAGACCAGTATAGTAAGTAAAACTCTATTATGAATTGTGTTGTGTAAAATATTATATTTTTTCTGAGTTTGGCAAATAATTGTGGCAAGGATTTGGTGAAGATGCTGAGCAAGAATAGTTTCAGGAAAATGCTAGCACGTACAATTGAATATGTCAGTAACCATCCTGCAATACTTTTTTTATTCCTTTTTCAGGCATGTGTAGAGTTTAGATGACAGGAAGGGCTTAGTAATACAGAACTTGATCCCTTAGGTCCATTGCTGAATGGACACATGTAAAGAGAAAAGGCATAGGTAAGGCAGACTGCTGACACTGAAGGAGGATGTGAGACTAGTGGTATCAGCTGTCTGAGTGGGTAGCCATCACAGCTATCAGACAGATCAAATGGCCTTGCCTGCCACTGAAGTCCCATGCCTGTCCTGGGTTCATTAGTGGAGTGGCGGTCCTTACCTTGCTTTTTCTCTTTACATGTACCCATTCAGCAGTATGTTGTCTACACCAAGAATGTGTATATTTACAATCATATGTGTCTACATGGTAAAACAACCACTTATGAATGCTCTACACATGTACAGATATCAGTTTTGTTAGGACTCAGGTTATGGAAATTATGATTTTTTCATATTTTGGTAAATGACTTTGCAACGGAGCATGTCAGTGTGTCAAGTAATACCTCACTTTGAAGACAGTATTGATAGTTCCAACATGGTAAAAGAATTGTCCCTGTATGTTGTACAGATATCAAAGTTTGTTTTGGACTTAGGTTATGGAAATTGTTTTTTTTTCTCATATTTTGATAAATAACTTTGCAAGGGAGCATGTCAGTGTGCCAAGTAATACCTCATTTTGAAGACAGTATTGATAGTTCCAACATGGTAAAGGAACTGTGCCTATACGTTGTACACATGTACAAATATCAAATTTTGTTTCGGACATAGGTTATGGAGGTTATGATTTTTTTTCATATTTTGGTAAATAATTTTGCAAGGGAGAATCTGAATGTGCTAAGTAATACCTAATTTTAAAGACAGTATTGATAGTTCCAACATGGTAAAAGAACTGTCCCTGTATGCTGTACACATGTATAGATCTCAGAGTTTGTTTCGAACTTAGGTTATGGAAATTATTATTTTTTTTCATATTTTGGTAAATAACTTTGCAAGGGAGCATCTGAATGTGCCAATTAATTCCTCATTTTGAAGACAGTTTTGCTCCTTACAACATGGTAAAAGAACTGTGTCTGTTCACTGTACACATGTACAGATATCACAGTTTGTTTATTCTTGTACGATTATACATTTCCAATACTTCTCATTATTATGGCCATATCTTTGCAAGGGAGCATGCTGATCACACAAATGATGCATCATTTTGAAGCTGACATTCAGATGCACAACTTCTACACTGATAAGTAGGCTTTGTCTGTTACAGGTGATGAGATATTATGCTTTTATTTATCAATTATGAGAAATATTATATTAATCATATTTCTGTGAATATCTCCATAAAGGAGCATCACACAGTAATGGTTAAGGTATCATTTTAAAGCTGACATTCATACTAACAAATTAAATACAAATTGTATAGGTATACATGGTACATTGACAAAGATATTGTGCTTTGCTTTTCCAAAAAGGCAAAAAATATGCACAATGTCAACATTCCTTGCCAAATATGTAATAATGACTTTGATATGCACTATCACCATTTACACGGTTGGAAAGGTCTGCTGAACAACTTTTGCATTTACATTTTTAGTCTAGCTCTTATAGTTAGAGTTATGAACATTTGTTTTCTGTATGGTATTACAAATAGATTTTCTGAAAGTGAGCTCAGGCTGCACTGTTATTCCTATGGTGGAATTAAGCAGGCAGCTTTTTCTGAGCTGTTCCGGAGTGAATGAGTTAAGGAGCAATCTTTGCCAGATCATGTTAAAACTTAATTGCTGGATGCACCCTTAAATCAGGACCTCCAATTTGGCGACAAAGCAGAAGTTGTAAGCTAGATCTATGCAAACTGTTAAAGATTTCTTACGAGTGCAGCCTCCTAGATTTAGTAGGCATTGGCCCTCAAAAAATTGGTCCTTTCCTGCCTCTTCCAGACCTTCTCAGTTCAAACCCGGAACCAGCAGAATGCCCAGGCTTCAGTCCCAGGGTAAGTACAGGACTAAGCAGTGGGGGGCTCCAACTTCCAAATCAGGGAGTAGTAAGACTCCCCCTTATGGTAAGCTGTCTCAATGACTTAACTTTAAAACGTCCAAGCATTTCACAACTGACTGCTCCTTTAGGGGGAAAGATTGCGCTGCAAGCAAAAAACTGGGAACTCATTACCTAGGATAAATGGGTTTTAAACACAGTTTCCCAAGGATACAGATTTCACTTCCACACGTTACCAACCCCAAACGGTTGGCCAGATCTAACCCCAAATCAGTGGGCAGTGGCTCAAAAGCAAGTACTCTCTCTCTTAAGATTAAAGGCTATTCAGACTGTGCCCGAAGAGGAAAAGGGGCAAGGTTTCTACTTAAGACTTTTACTGGTACCCAGAAAAGACAACTTATGGCGTCCTATCCTGGATCTGTCTATCCTAAACACCTTTTTGCTGATTCCAAAATTCAAGATGCTAACTCTTCACCAGTTGCTTCCCATGATAGGCAAAGATGCCTGGTTGGCAACAGTGGATTTAAAGGGAGCCTACCTGCACATCCCAATCAGGGAATCTTGCAGAAAATACCTACACTTCAAAGCAGGCTGCATGCACTATCAGTTCTCTGCACTGCCCTTTGGCTTATCTACTGCACCCAGGGTATTCACAAAGTGCCTAGCTCCAGTCATTGCATTTTGCAGGCAAATAAATATTCAAATATACCCATACCTGGACGATTGTCTAATTCAGGCAGAAAGCCAGGACATACTTTTGAATCATCTGGCATTTGTACAAAAGGTGTTAACTTGTTTGGGGTACACCATAAGCAAAAATAAATCACAGCTGGGTACCCTGCTAACAAATTATATTTCTGGGAGTAAGCTTGAACACAACTTCCCAGATGGCTTTCCTCACACCAGAGAAACAAATTAATTTGACAACTTACTTCAAACTAGTGGCCACAAAAACCCTGCAATCAGCAAGGGAAATACTGCAAGCCTTGGGGTTCATGCCCTCGTGCATTCTACTAATTCCATATGCAAGACTGCATATGAGGAAACTACATTGGTATCTAAAAAGCCTATAGTGTCAACATTCTTATGATCTAGAAGCAGTGTTTCCTATTATACCTTGCCTATGGTTAGAATTCCTTTGGTGGATAGAGGCTTGCCACCAAAACAAGGGACTGCCATTCAGTCTACCCCCTGCCGCCCAAACCCTAACAACAGATGCATCAGACTATGTATGGGGGCACACCTGGCAGGGAAATGTATTCAGGGCAAATGGAACCCAAGTCAAATGCACCTGCATATCAATCAAAAAGAAATGTTAGCTGTACAGAATGCTCCGACAGCCTTCAAGGACCACATTCTTCCAGGACAATTAATGGTAAAGACAGACAACACCACTGTTATGTGGTACATAAACAAGCAGGGGGGTACCCATTCTTACCCCCTCTGCTGACTAGCCATGGCTCTGTGGAACACAGCCTTGAGCTACCAAGTTCATCTACAGGCTCAATTCCTGCCAGGAAAACTAAATAAACTGGCAGACGAACTAAGCAGAAATCTCATGAACCCACATGAGTGGAAACTGGAACCAAAGATTTTCAACATGTTGATCAACAAATGGGGGATTCCAGATATAGACCTGTTTGCCTCCCCCCTAAGCTACCAATTGAACAAATTCTGCACAAGGACTCCCCACAAACAAGCTTGGAAAGTGGATGCTCTGTCCTTCAGCTGGAAACATCTATCAGTTTATGCCTTTCCTCCTCTGCCTGTCCTCTCCAGAGTACTACTAAAGATCAAACAGGACAAACCCAGAATGATACTGATTGCACCAGACTGGCCACGCCAACACTGGCAACCCCTGTTGTGCAGTGTGTCACAGCTGGCCCCATGGCACCTAGCTCAGACCCCTATCCTGCTGTCTCAGCAGGAGAGCCAGATTCTGCACCCCCAGCTTCAAACCGTGAACCTGGCAGCCTGGCTAATTAGCTAATCTCTCCATTATCATCCCTCAGTAAACAAGTGTTGGATGTCATTTTGGAGGCAAGGAGGCCTAGTACTAGAAAATCTTATGCTGAAAAATGGAAAAGATTCTGTGCCTGGAACCAAACTCAAGGGATGGCCACAGCAGCGTCCAATTTACCTCAGATTCTTCAATACTTAACTAAGATGCTTCACAAGGGCCTTTCCTTTTCCTCCATCAAAATTCACGCCTCAGCCATTTCAGCTCATTACAACACGGAACCACCCCTCTTTTCTCACCCACTGCTCAAGCAGTTCCTCAGAGGGGCCAAAAACTTAAAACCACCCAGGAGAGCCCCAACTCCAGCCTGGGACTTCAATTTTATATTGGAAAAACTCACTCTTCCTCCTTTTGAGTCAGCTGCAACTGCAGAGTTAAAATTCCTTTCTTCGAAAATAGCTTTCCTTTTAGCAGTCACTTCAGCAAGAAGGGTATCTGAATTACCGGCCCTTATGGCAGTGGAGCCTTTCATCATCTTTCATGTGGACAGGGTGTCCCTCAGGACCAATCCCTCTTTCATGCCCAAGGTGGTATCCAGTGCGGCTCTTAATCAGTCCATTTATTTGCCAACCTTCTTTTCTAATCCACAGAACAAAGGGGAATGGATACTGCACTCCTTAGATGTGCACAGACGACTTAGATTTTACTTGGACATGACTAAATTTCTAAGGAAATCTGAACAACTGCTGGTGGCATTTGCTGTAGGGGCAGAGGGGAAGGCTATTTCAAAGCAAACCATTTCTAAATGGATAGGCCATTTCATTCATTTCTGCTATAAGCACCATGGAAAACCTATCCCACAGGGGATTAGACCCCATTCAACCAGGGCTGCATCTACCTCTACAGCCTTTCTCAGAGGTGTCCCTACCAGAGACATCCTAGAAGCTGCTACTTGGAGTTCTGTACATACTTTCGCCAAGCATTACCATTTGCCAATTTTCTCTAAATACAGAGCTGGCATTGCCACTGCAGTCTTGCAGGGTCTTATAGCTAGTCGTAATGCTATCTAAATTCCTCCTCCCATTCTTAGCTTTGGGAATCTACCCAAATGTGATGACTGCAACAGTGAAACACGAAGAACATAATATAGTTTTGTACACTTACCATAAATGTAGATGTTCGAGTGTATTCACTGTTGCAGTCCTGGTTACCATCCCTCTAGACCCCTGACTTGTTTTGGCTATACCTCTATTCTCCTTTACTATACTTAAAAGCTTTTTGGTGTATTTGCTTTTTTGTTGGAGGTATAAGTTTGTATATACATAGGGGGGCACCTGACATCTGGGGCAAGAAAAACTGATGTAATGGCGTCAGCTGCATGCTTTATATATCTGACGTCACGGAAGATGAGATGAGACGGCAACCGATGCAGGACCCAAGACTTTGATAATCAGGCCAACTGAGGGCTACTGCAAACAGATAACCCAAATGTGATGACTGGAACAGTGAATACACTCCAACATCTACATTTATGGTAAGTGTACACAACTGTACTTTCTGCAGGGCATTATTTCCAATCCTTGATTCTGTTGCTTCCTCCTCCCTTTTCTCTGGGCTTTGGTAATCAACCCATTGGTTAGGACTGCAACAGTGAAACATGATGAGCATAGTACAGTTGTGTACACTTACCATAAATGTAGATTTTCGAGTGTGTTCACTGTTACAGTCCTGGTTTCCCTCCTTTTTGGTTCTCTCCTGTTCTCATTTCTTAAGGTACAGGCTAAATTTGGTATTTGCCAAAATTGCTTTTGGTTTAAGCCTTGTTTTCTGGGGGCTTCTGACTGTTATGGCAAGAAAGACTGAGGAAGTGACGTCGGCTGCCTTCTTTTGTATCGGATGTCCTGACGTCCTTTGCAACCCAACGACAGCCGACATCATATTTACTTACCTTTGGTATTCTGGCAGATCGAGGGCTACCGGGAGCTGGGATATAACCCATTGGTTAGGACTGCAACAGTGAATGCACTTGAACATCTACATTTATGGTAAGTGTACACAGGGTTGCCAGACGTCCCTATTTGGGCGGGACTGTCCCGAGATCAGCAGCCTGATCCTGAGTCCCGCCCTGCCGGTTTAAATCCCGGCCAGCCTCCGCTTTGTTTTTTTTTCTTTGATTGCCCTGTATACCTGGCATAGCAAAATTGCTAAACACGGAGCTTCTTGTGTTTCGCATTAAACACGAGAAGCTCCATGTTTAGTGATTTTTGATTGGCCCATATGCCGGTATACGGGCCAATCAAAAATTGCTAAACACGGAGCTACTTGTGTTTGAATGCGGAACTGCAATGCATTAAACACGAGAAGCACCGTGTTTAGTGCAGAGCTACTGAGCTACTGTTCTTTAATGTGGAACTGTGTTCCGCATTAAAGACATTTTTTTTTTTTTTTTTTTTTTTTTTTTTGGTTTTCACTTGCCGTGAGAGACCTTCTCTTTTTTTTTTTTTTTTTGTCTCTACCTGGGGGGCTGGAAATCTGGCAACCCTGAGTGTACATAACTGTACTTCCTGTGGACTAGACTCCCTCTCCATGTCAAGCAGAGTACCTCATTATCCCTTAAGTGCAACCTGGATAACTGGATGGGAAACAGAAAATAAATCCCTGGGATTCCACCTGCATCCCTGCTGGACAGGGCATTGGGTGCTGACTTGTCGGAACATGGGCTAAATTCTTTCTTAGGCTTGGAAGGTCCTCAGGGCCAATAGCCTAGTAACTTCCTATGAAACTGCGGTTTCTGCCTGAAATGTTTAAAATCCTGAACTGTTTACATATACACATTTGCTACTAGAGTTAAACTGATCTGACTCTTTAGCTTTACTTGTGTGTCATTTACAAGAATGTGAAGTTTCCCCATTTTATTCTTTCCTTACATGAGATTTGAACCTCTGTCGTAATATTTTTATGCTGCACTCTTTTCTTGCTTGGGATCCAAACCTTTGACTGTACTGTCACTTTTAAAATGTAGCATTGACTTTAAATTCTTTGCTCTGTAAAACTTGCTAAACATCATTTAATGTCTGTAAATGCTCTTCCTCTTTGTCTGTATCAAGATATTATTTATGCATTGCAAAGTTTTATAACCATAATTCAATGAGCTTGACAAAGTCTGCTGGAAGAAAACAATAGCAAAAAAAAAATATCTGACAGGTCTGCAACTTACATGGACTACCAGAATGATGTACATGTATTTACTAATTTTAACTCTAGTACTAGCCTGTAACTCATTTTTTTCCTTACTGGCCATAAAGGTGAGTTGAATAGACTTGATTTGTTTACTCCTTTCCAGTCTGTCATTGCTTCTCCCAGAATAAGATACCGTTTCTGAAAATGTGGCAGCTTTCCCAGTGGCAGCTGAACCAGAATTTATTTTGACTTTAGCCCATGAATCTGCATATTCCTGTAGTAACTGATTTATTTTTAATTCTGTACATGATTTGCACAATCTACTCCACATGATTTCTTACAAGTGTCTTACCTTTGCACTAGTGTACATTCTGCTGCATTTTTTTTCTCCATAAAATTTTATTACTGAAGTCTGAAACATTTAACTCTTGACAACTTGTCCATACATAGTATAGTACTGTCACATTGAGAACTGCTCACTGACCCTTGGAGTGTGTGTTAATCAGTTTATTATTCCATAATTCCTTTCCTATAAACAATGAAATATGCAGCTTGTCATTCAACTCTGCCTTAAATCCATCCATAACTCCTTTTTCCCATTTTTGCACATGGGGTTAGGGTGTCGCTTCAACAGTGACAATCATCTAGAGCCAAGGTTTACACCGCTGAATGGCTAACTCTGCCATGGTAGTTCTTCCACACCACAAATTTGCACTCACACCTATGGCCAATTTAGTGTGTCCCGTCCACCTACTGCATGTCTTTGGAATGTGGAAGGAAACCAGAGTACCCAGAAGAAACCCATGCGAACACAGGGAGGGACCTGCAGACTCCACAGAGAAGGCACCTGACATAAATCACATGCTTTGGTGCTTGACTCCCACACCCTTTATAGGTATTCTGAAAATCCTTTTCTTTAACAACATTGACTTGAGCTATGGTATGTGTTTTTTCCTTTATTTTACCTTGAAGTCTTACATTGATATTTACATTATTAAACTGATCAATTTGATGTTGTCCTACTCATTCTGCTTCACATATGGGTCTCTGATCCGAACCTCAGATCTGGCTCAGTCACCTCCAACAGACTTGAACTTCCAGGATCAAACTCTTCCCCTACACATAATCCTCTATATCTCACCTAACCTCCTCAGATCTCATTTGCTGCCAGTGTGCCCAGACACAATTTTCCAGGCTCAGTTAAGCATTACTCTTTTTTTATTACTTTTGGTACCTTGCATAGTGTTTTTTCTTAGTGATCTATAATGCATTTCTCCTCCTCATCCCCTGTGTAGTTTTCATGGTGCATTAGGGGTATTCCCTTCTTGTCTCCTGCTTTTTTATTCTGGACTAAGGCCTTTCTTTCTTCTTTCCTAAGGAAAAAAAAAAGTCTTTTTTTGTCTTTTGCTCTTAGTAGTTAACATAATTATTGGCTTTTTGTGCTGTAGTGAAAGTATTGTGTTTGTTCTGTCAGGTATGGAAAAGCCTACTGGCTTTAAGAGGTGCATGCAGCACGAGCGGAGGATTCTGCACTCAGATGCCCATGATCGTTTTCTTTATTGCCTAGGGCCAGTTTACCTTGACTCTCCTTGCAACATCTGTGAGGGATTTATAACCCTAGGGCGTTGCAAGAGAGGAGAAACAAATGTATTTTGAAAGGACTTTGGTCCGCTTCTGCTATTTCCCCACGGGATCAACCCCCCTCCAAGCTTTCACTCTGCTCCGAAGCGAAGAAAAAACACTCTAAGGAGCTAAGAGCTTCCTCAGAGCCACCTGCCAAGGCTCCGATGTTATTGGATCCAACCTTGCCGAGGCCTGTGCCAGATCCGATCAACGTAACTGCTCCGAGTGTGCCCTTCACTTCCACTGTGCCCACAGGGGTCCCCCCCCAAGGGGGTCCACAGTCTTCAGGATAC